>NC_081533.1:31635941-31745941 GCF_030273125.1 Centropristis striata
ATTTAAATAAAAATCGTATGTCCCTTTATTTTATATGCGGCCTTCTTTAAATTTAAATTTAACAGTAATCTTTTTCCACAGGCTAAAAATAAATGTGAGAATAAAATAACAATAATAAACCAAATGACTAATAATAATAATATCCTTCAATGAATGTGCAGCCATTCAAACCTTGGACTAGCAAGAAAAAGTGCATAAAGACAACTTTAATTGTTGCTCAGTTTGCTCCACACTGATCTACTGTGTTCAACCAAAACACCAGCAGAGCATTCTGGGATTTGTAGTATTATTTGCGCTGTATAATAATAATAATTTGGTATTGCCTTTCTGGGCCAAATATAATTATACTGCGGGCCAATTTGGCCCGCGGGCCAGAGTTTGACACCTCTGCTCTAAAGTATCACTTTTGTACCCTTAAAGACATTGACTTGGAAACATATAAATACTTTTTTGGTCCCCCAAAAAAGTAAATACCTTGAGGTCCAATAATCAGAAATAAGGGCACGGTATAGGAGTCCATTTATGTCTCTTAATGTATAAACTACATTAATGTTCCCCTAAAGGTTAATTATTGGAACTTAACTAAATCCTGACTTACTTTTTTGAGGGCTAAAAAGTGAAATACAGTATATGTTCCCAAGCCAGTGTCAAGGGTACAACAGCTGTAGGGTACTGCCCCAGTGACGAGCCATTGTACCCATAAATCTACAAATTCAGCACATTATTTCTGACAGGACATATTTTCATTCAGAAATCTGTCAGAGGTCAAGGGGCCGCTTTGTAAATGGGCATGCCAGTTGTTCTTCCTCGTTTTTATGCAGTTCCAAGACTGTTTAGGGACATTATTTACCGCATGAGAAAAATTGTGTGTTTTTGCTTTTAAACTGCATGATATTAGCCAATGGGAGACTAGTATTTTAGGGGCTTTATTTCATCACCTTCATGACAAGATATCAAGACATGTTTGGAACCAATGGAAAGAAGAAGAAGAGGGAAAAAATGACAAAAAGGCGAAGTGGTCAGATTACTAAGGGGCTCATTGAAACCACAAGAGTCGATTTATGCAGCTCACAGACTGTTTAGGGACCCCAGGATGCAGGAATATTCATATACAGTAGGCGAAAAATAAGGCATGAGAAAAAAACGTTTTCTGCCTTAAAATACATGTTATCAGCATAAAGCGGGCCTGTCTGTAGAGAGGACAGTCATGGTACCAAAAGAGCCCATTTTCATTCAGATATATTCAGCCTCATCAAAAAAAAAAAAAAAAAAACGGCAAAAGAATGCACCAGGTTTTATTTTTGTGTTTTTCTAAAACATGAACCTAGATATCTCAAATAATTCAATATGTCTAATAATAATAAGGGTCAAGATTATTTACCTGTTTATTATCACCTGTTGTGTTGTTAAAGTGCTGTTTCCTCAGCAGCAGAGAAACAGGAAGAGGAGGAGAATAGTCTCTGACAAACATGATGCATAGAGTCCGCCTGATGTTCAGACAGTCGGCAGCGCGGCACCATGGAGGTCACAGCTCTCTGCAGGCTGGGTGAGTACTGGAACACTGAGATAACAGGAGCTGAAGTCAGTTATTCAAGATGCACTGATAAGATTTAATGCACAGATAATATAAAGAGAGTTGTCAGCTGCTCACTGATTATGGATAATGTATAAAATATATTTTTATATGTAATCTGTTGTCTCTGCAGTGATGACTGTGTTTTTGCTGCTGGAGGCACATGTTGCCTTCATTAATTCTCAGAAATCTGGTAAGTTACATTGTCACTTGATGATGTGATGTATCTGTATCTGATGTCATTTAAATCATATATCTTGAGTTGGCTTCTGCATGTCAAGTGACAATATTTACATGCAAGTATGTTTAAAATTAAACTACTGTAATAAACAGGCTTGATGTTTTATTTGAGCATTAACAAAAAAAGGGTTTAAAGATGACCTGTGCATAATTGTTTGATCAAAGTATGTTGGATATACTGCACTGTAAAAGAAAAAAGTTATTTTATTGTATTGTTTTACTCTATTTAGTGTAAATGCCAAGTTAATACATTTTATTACAAATATTAACCAAAAAATAAAAGCCGAAATTTGTAAATTAAAACAATGGGACATTATATTATTTTTTGTTTTTTTGTTCTTTTCTTCTATGCAAAAATAGAAAAAATACACATAATATTGCTGAATATTATATTAATTGGACTTAAACTTGAAAAAATATTGTGAAAAAAATAAAGATAACCGGTTGCACACACAATAAAATTTAAAAAAACATTTGCTTGTATATTATATTAACTCTCATTTGTACATCGCCTTGGATAAAAGTTCTGCTGAGGAACATTGTAGATTTGTAGAATTGCAATGCGATATTTTTATGAAATAAAAAGTATTATGGTTGTTTACTGCATTTAAGTGTTTGGCAACTTTTGATGACTGTTGTTTTTTGTTTTTTCATACAACTGATACAATTATTGTCATTTTTGACGCTGCTGCATTCATGTTGATAACATTGTCTTGAATTCAAATCCAATTTTTCAAGTTATTTGGAAAAACACACATTTAATTGAAAACATTTTGGTTTAATACTGTGTGTGTGTGTGTGTGTGTGTGTGTGTGTTTTAGATGCAGCCTTTCCTCAGGTGGATCCCAACAGTCAGCAGCTCTTTGCACACGACTCCTTCTCTGTGAGCTGTGAGGGTCTGCAGGGACTGACTGGATGGAGAGTGATGAGGATGATCAAAGGTAAAACTATAACATGTGCTCCCACCTGGTTGACATCAACAGGACCGTGTCGAATAGAAACTGCCTATCCAGACATGGACAGTGGGACATACTGGTGTGAGATGGGAGGAAGAAAGAAAAGCAACACTGTCAACATCACCGTCACTGGTAAGCAAATACACAACTCTAAGTACACAACATTTTTAGTCCGTGAACATCTCGGTTTGAAGATCAGTTGATGTCCAATGGGATTAAATGTGCATAAATTCGCTCAGAAATAATAGAAACAAGATGAATTTTCCTCTCTGTGTCCTTGTGTTTCACCGCAACATATAAAATCTCTATAAATCTATGTCCTAAGTCCTGCAGCTTGGTGGAATCAGCACAATTCACAAACAAGTGAAACATGTCTTTGTCCAGAATAACACAGTTAGAATGACAGAAATCCGAAAAAAGTTGAATTTCTCTTATAAATTATTTTTTAAAATTGGATTAAAATGGAATTTATATATACTGTAAACACTTGTCCAAGTGCCCCCAAGTGTCATTAATGTTTTAAAACCCCCACAAAATAACAAAAAAAAAGACGAAAAATAAACAGACCCAGTTTTCTCCACATATTGTACATATTTAAGGCCACGGGGCAATCGCGCCGAGCACTGGGCCCTACAGCCATCTAATAGCCGTAGGGACCAGTTGTTATACTTTGTTTTTTTTCTTCTTCCTCTTCCGGACACAATTTCGTCCCGCTATAAATTCTATATCAAAATGTGCGGTTTGATCGGGATCGGTGTGCTATTACTTTTCTCTACAGAATACGAATTTTTCATTAAGTAAGTCGCGAAAAAAATTGCAAAATTTTGCATTGAAGTGAATGGGACGGCCAAAAAAAATTAGCAAAAAAGAACAATAATTGAAGATTTTCAAACGTCTACTTCTCCGGCATAATTTCACCTAGAGACTCCATTTAAACTTTAAATAGTAGACACAAGTCTTGTGTATTGGTTTATTAATCCACGTTTCAATAGATCATATAGTTTTTTATCAATCCATGTTCAATGACCATGATCATTTTTGGAGAAATTCTGAGATTATAATGGATGTGTATTGCACGGAATGTTCGTGTCACAGTGTGTGACATAGGAGCTACTGTTTGGTCAGAATGAGCCCAAATGTGAGACGAGTGCAGAGGAGGAAAAAACTCTTTTTCTCAATGTTTCTGCGTCTGTCATCATTGACAACCACCTGAAGTTGCCGTGGTAACCTCTGAGCCACAGTTAATCTACTGCTGACCCTGTCTCCCATACAAAAATATCAAGTCTCTGTCAAACACAACCATGCACACTAACACACACACACACACACACACACACACACACACACTCCTCTTTCAGATACATACACAGACACAGCACATCCCTCCCCCCACACACAACACAGGTAATGAGTACAGTTACAAATACACACACACTATTGAACTGAGCAGAATTTGTCAATACTGATCGCAGCAGTATTGAAACAGCATACTGAACCCATAGTAAGGGCTCAATGTTTTGCACAGGAAACTTGGACTGTGACAGCCGGGTCCGGGGAAAAAAAACGCCAACCTTATGGTGGACAACTTGATCTACTTGAAAAGGAATGCTTGTTGTAGGTGTTCTCCTTGTATATAATATAGTATCGTAACATTACTAGTATTAAATCTCTGAAAAATCTCATCATAGTGTATACACACCGGCAGTAGCCCCCGTGGCCCTTTCAGAATTTCCCATGAGGAAATTTTCTAGTGAAGTATTGTCATGTTTCCAGCCTCTCCTGTCCTCTCCTCTCTGCTCTGTGTAAACAGCCTCTCCTGTCCTCTCCTCTCTGCTCTGTGTAAACAGATTTTCAGTGAATATTTGTCACGTGGTCTGAGCAGAATCAATCATGTCTTCACAGTGTCTCTGAGGAGCAGAATTTAATGTTTTTAACAGGATCTGGTTAGTGCAAACACTTTATTTTAAATGACATATTAAAGATTTCCGAATGGAAACGTTTATAACGGATGATCCCTTTGAAGAACGTCTGAAAGTTCATATTGTGACGATAATGCCTGTTTTTACATTTTTTTTCCCTTTTAATATAAATGGTTGATTTATGGCAAATTCCTCCTGGATGTACCTATTACTCTATAATTTTTTTGTGTTGCACTACTGAGAATTGGACTAATAGTAGTAGTGTAGATGAATTGTTGTGGTAACCTATCATCTATTGTACATTAAAGATCAATGTATAGATATTTTCAATATAAAACAACTCAAACTTAACACATATTACATGTTTTTATATAATGTTTTTGCTGTGTGTTGTTGAGCTGGTCCAGTGATCCTGGAGAGTCCTGTCCTCCCTGTGATGGAGGGAGACGCTGTGACTCTGAGCTGCAGGAGGAAACAGACGTCCATCAACTTCACCGCTGATTTCTATAAAGACGGATACTTCATGGACAGCAGCTCTACAGGAAACTTCACCATCGACAGTGTTTCTGAGTCCAACGAAGGACTCTACAAGTGCAGCATCTCTGGAGCTGGAGAGTCCCCAGAGAGCTGGCTGGCTGTCGGAGGTGAGATGAACCATAAAATAAAGTTTCAGGCCTGGTAGAAGTTTAACAAACACCAACTTGGAACTGGTTGTGCACTTTGGTGGAGATGTGAGATAAATTCTGTATATTTTTTATGCAGAAATGGACAAAACAATTGTACTGAATGTGCACTATTAAAAAAATATGTTATTTTTAAAGTAATTTACTGTATTATTTTTAGGGTTGTTATTTTCTATTTGTACATACATAAGTGTAAATGCAATAAAAAAATCCTTTTTTAATTTTTATTTATTTACATTTATATAATCTGTATCAAATCTTTTAAATGAGACAATGAGTTTAAGTGGGACATCGTTTTTTTTTTCAAACAATTATTCAATTGCTTAAGAATAAATGAAAAAATGCTGATTGTAAAATGAAGGTAACTTTCTGTTATTCTTTTTTACAGTGAAATTTTAAAATTTAATATAAAAATAAAATAAAAAGTAATTGTAAAAAAAATATCTAAACTCAACTCAAAAGTTGCCAAATACTTACCGTCATATTCTTAAAATAAATAATAATTCTTAAAAATAAATATTATTTACTATATATATATATATATATATATATATATATATATATAAATAAATAGATATATATATATATAGAAATGTTACATATATTATCTGTAATTTTAAAGAAATTATCTATAAAAAAAGTAACTGTTATTTGATGGTTAGTTTGTTGGCAACTTCAAGGCTTTTACCATTTTTTTACGACTGTTTTTTTTACAGTGGACATCTCTCATGCAGTTCATGCTACCGTTATGTCTCCAGGAGCTGAAGAAGAGCTTCAGGATGTCCCTCAGCTCTATCTGCTGATCAGCATCGGTGTCTGCGCCTTCCTGTTAGTTCTGCTGCTGTTTGTGGGATCGCTGCGATGCAGAAAACGTCAAACCATCACCACAGGTAGAGAGATAAAAAAGTAAGATACCGTGTTGATATTAGACAAAAAGTGTGATTTAACTGAGCTGTTTCTTTCATCCAAGCAGATACCCCAACCTCTCCTTCCTCCTTGCCGTCAATCTCTTCTCCACAAATAGGTGAGCAACACCAACCTCTTTTACTGTATTTTTGAGTATATGTGTTTTAAAGATATCCATTGGACTCAAGGATGAACATATTAGATTTTGGAGGACCAAGGTCAAGGTCACTGTACTGTGACCCTCTGTTTGTCCTATTCTTGTGAGATAATATCCCAGGAACCTCCCATTAAGGGGATTTCTTAAAATTTTGCGCAGATGTCAACTTGGACTCAAGGATGAACTGACATTTTTGGCATCAAAGGTGAAAAGTTAAGATCCCTTTGACTTCATGGCACCAACCCATTCTCATGAAGCCATATATCAGGAAAAACCCTGAGGGAATTTGTTCAAATATGGCACTTGGACTCAAAGATGAACTGATTTAATCTTGGTGGTCAAAGGTCAAAAATCAAGGTCCCTGTGGCCCCATGAATGCCATATCTCAGGAACACATTGAGGGAATTCGGCACAAACATCCAATTGGACTAAAAAATGTATGAGTCCATATGTGCTTTCAAACAGACACAGATATCCACCTGGACTCAATGATGAACTGATTACATGTTAAGGACCAGAGGCCAAGACAACTGTACTGTGACCCTCTGTTTTTCCTATTCTTCCGATATAATATCTCAGGAACCCCCCCTTAGGGCGATTTCTTCAAATTTTGCACAAATGTCAACTTGGACTCAAGGATGAACATGACATTTTTGCCCTCAAAGATCAAAGGTTAAGGTCCCTGTGACCCCATGAATGCCATTTCTCAGGAACACCTTGAGGAAAATTTGCACAAACATCCAATTGGACTCAAAAATTAAATTATTAATTTTTTCAGGTCAAAGGTCAAGTTCACGTTGACCCCCTGAATCACATTTTTGGCCTTAACCATCTGGAGTCACCAATCATGTCCACTTTGATCTTCATGACATCACACTATAAAACCTTCAGCAGTGTGTTTCCTGCCGTCAGCTTCCCTCTAAAGTTCTGCCTTCAAACTCCATGAGGCCAGTTTGTGTTTGATGATGACAGAACAAGTGAAACCGAAGATAAGGTCAAATATATTCGGGATAAAATATAGATCTAGATGATCTCCTCATGTCTGTTATTGGGTTTTGGGTTCAAAATGTTGATCCAATAATCAAAGTGAAAAACTAATGATCAGGTCATATAGGTTGTGCTGACAGAAATGATACTAACATAGCATGGTAAACATTTTTTAAGTGCCTGTTGACACTGTGTGAAAGGTAATCATGGATTTATGCAAGAAAATCCATTGCATTTGTCCATTTTATACAGCCAATTTGAGCTGATTTAAAGTGTTATTTTGATATTTTCTTTGGAAGCCAGTTAAAGTATCTTGTGCCAGCTGTTACTAGTGTACAGGACGATCTGCATTTATACCTACCTGCTACTGATATATTGTTTGTTATTACTTTAGTGACTGACGAGGCCCCTGAAGATGTTCCCTTCCAGCCAACATATGCGGCCATCGCAAAACCCGGGGCTGAGAATGGTTATGACCTCGTCACTGAGACACACGGTTAGTATGAGAGCTGGCCCTCTGTAACTTCTACCTGTGAATAGACTCTATTAGAAAGTGTCTGCTTCAGGAGCGTTAGGCTGCTCAGACAAAAACCACTTGGGAAACCCACAGACAGAAATAGACGGGCCCCTCGCTTCACTGTGCAACAGCTTCTGTGTGGGCAGGCCACGTATGTCAAGAAGTCATCATTAAAATAGTAGAAGTCAATGCACATATGAGGTTTATTTTTATCAGGAAATCAAGTACACTAAGACACCGTGCATGGGAGAATGAGTGGGTGGCCGCTGTTATAAATACACAACAGGGCCACGAATCAGAAGTAATCAATTGTTCTAGGTGCACATTACAGTGAATTTCTCGGCATAGTAATGTCTGTTTCTGCCTCCCTGTATGTACAGCTGTGTGTATGTAAATAATTGTTTAATAATGTGTTCATGATCATCTCACACTTTCTGTAATTGTGTCTCTGTCAGATGAAGATGAGCCCTCTTTGATGCCTGTTTACCACACGCTGAGCCTGGTGAACGTTTGACCAACAGTCCACCTGGTCAAAGGTAAAACTACTCAACTGGAACTTGATATAGTTTCAACTACCTTTACACAATATTTTATTATGTTGCGTAACTTGCAGACTCCACTAGTGTTATTTTCCAGATGTTTTTATTAAGTAACCCAGTAACTAAAAGTTATAGTGCCACAATGTCTTAAGAATACAAATCCTGCAATCAAAGTTCTACTTGAGTAAAAGCGGCCTACTTTTATCCATAAAACAGACTTAAAGCACTAATTTGATCTTTTACTCAAGTAAAAGTAGGAATACCACTATGTAAAAATACCCTTTTACAAGTGAAAACTTTTTGTTTTTTTGTTTTATGCATTTTTTTTACTTTCAAGAAAACCTGCACATTAAAAAAAATCTAAATTTCTTTCTTTCTATTATTATTATTATTATTAGTAGTAGTAGTAGTAGTAGTAGTAGTAGTAGTATCTAATATTATAAACCCCAATTAATAATTTTTTTATAAAATAATTTATTGATCTATGTTTTTTTTATTACTTTTTAAATGGAAGATCAACTCATTTTGCTGGGAAAAAATGACTTAAATGTGTTTTTATAGGCAAGTAGGATGCAAACTGGGCTTCATATCAAAATAAAATGCACTTTTTCCGAACCAGAATTGTTTTCCTGGCAGTACGGCGAACATCTACACTTTTATGCTGGAAAATGCATTTTTAACATAAATAACGTCGGTTTTGGACTCTTGTGTCTTGCAGGTTGCTGTGAGCGGAGACTTCTGGGAGTCTGTTTCTGTCCCGTTGATGTGTTCAGGTCTTATTACCGCACAGAGGAGACATTTTTTTATTTCAACTGAACTTTTTATATCTGTTACATGTTTTATCACCTTCATCTGAGAATTTTAAATGCTCATGATAAAAGATAGAGGCATATTTCTGTGCTTTATAACAAATGTTTAGAGAAACAATGGAATACTTTGCAGGTTGAGTAATAAATGAAGTGTTTCTTCAGTGTGTTGACCCTAATTATTGATAATATCTGACTAGTTATGAAGTGACCTGATGAAGTGACCTGATGCCTCCTCATGAGAGAGTGAGCTTTAACTCGCAGCAGAGTTACGCTTCTATTTTAGGAGCCATCAGTTTGTAACCACATTGTTCTATCTGCTGTTTACCAGAGTGGAGCTGCTGCAGCTTCACATACAGTCAGTGCTGGCTGTTTTCCACTGTGGGTCCAAGGTTAAAGGGTGGTCGAAGGTTTCTGGTTTCTGTCATTCTATTTTATTTCCCATGGTGAGACAGAAACCAGAGACCAAAGTCCCACCTGTGACGTCATCAATATTAAGTCTTTACTCATATTTTGGACCATGAGACCACATTAATAGCAGAACTATTTGAAAATAATCGTAGTCTTTATGTAAATACTGATGTGAAAGTAGTTTTTTACCCTTAGAAATGTATGGTTGTTTTTTTTATAGATCAACAAAAATACAGTTTATCATAGAGACTGCAAAAACAGACTTATTGTTAAAATTGTAACTTTTCGATGGTCCTTGAATGGATCATCATTTACGAAAGTTTCCGTGATAAAAAGTGACTAAATCAAAGCTTAAAATGTTGATATTTCTGTCAGAATCACTTTATTCTTCATGTGTCATTTAAAATGTGAGGAGAGGACAGGAGAGGCTGATTTTGGTCTTTTTTTTTTTTTACTTTTTTTACTTTTTTCATCTTTTTTGTTATTTTGTGTCTCCTTTTTTTTTTGCAATTTTGTGGGTTTTTTGTGTCTTCTTTGTCATTTTGTCTTTTTTGACCATTTTGATTCTTTTTTTTAACAATTTTGTCCTTTTCATGTTTAGTCTTTTTTTGGTCATTTTGTGTCATTTTAGTCATTTTTTGTCTTTTTTTATGTAATTATGTGGGGTTTTTACAACATTTGTGACACTTGGAAAAGTTTCTGGTTTCTGTCATTCTAACTGTGTTATTCTGCACAAAGACATGTTTGAGTTGTTCTGATTGTGCTGATTCCACAGAGCTGCAGGACGTATAGATTCATAGAGATTTATATATATTGCAGTGAATCACAAGAACACAGTGAGGAAAAACTGTAACGTGACCTTTCCCACTAATATAAAGTTCACCAACTTCTGGTTGAGAGAATTTACCTCTGTAAGACACTAGAGGTTTTTTTAAGGATTGGACAGTATTTGACTTTTAGTAAGTTCATCAACAAACAGACAAACCATATAAAACAAATAAACAATCCATTAAGCCTGAATTATTACTCATGGAATGATTAAGAAACATTTCAAGCACAGTGCTGCCCCCCAGTGGATCACACTGGTATTGCTCCTGATCCTGGTTCAGTTTGTGTCACTCTCAAGACCATGTAAGATCAATGTGAGTACTGACCTCCTAATGAATGATTGATGTTGATTTCTTTAATATATATATATATAATATATAATAATAATAACATATAATATAATACATAAACAATAATAAAAGGCTGGAGAAACATACAAAGCATATCCAAGCTCCAGTTTCTACTTTCTCAGCTTCTTTTGTGGAGCTTCAGCTGTTTGTTGTCTTTCAAGTCGAGAGGAGAGATGAATCATCAGAGATGCTGATAATGTAAGTGATAAGAATCACAAAAAGTATATGTAAACATACTTAACATTTGGAAATCTGAGAGTCTGAATCTTATTTTTTCTTCTTTATCGAAAAACTTTCCGAAGTCTCTCCCACTGAAAGACAAAAATAAATGTTGAAATAATGTAATTAAATGAATAAAAGCCACAAATGCTGGTTGAAAACAAATTCATTTTGAATGGCGTTTAATTTTAAGTTGAAGATATGAACCCTGAACCCTGACATTAGACTGTTTTAGGACATGTAGTAAAAAATATTAACAACTTATTTTTTTCACCTTTTTTAGCTAAAGACCAACACAGTGATCTTTTGATCAATTTCAGTCCAGTTTGAGTATGTGTGCTTGTAAGATATGTACCTGAGTGTGTGTGTGTGTGTGTGTGTGTGTGTGTTGGATTGTGTGTGTGTGTGTGTGTGAGGTCGCGCACAGGGCGTGTGATGCGTCCGTGCAGTAGTGTTGGAGTAGTAGTGCTTGTAGTTTGTGCATGCTGCATGCTGCTTCTGCTTGCTTCTCTCTGCTTTCAGCTACTGCCACCGGCTAGCTCCTTGTTTCCAGGGGGGAAAAGAGGAGCCGAGTGAGTAAGCCTCCTCAGCCGGTACATAGCCTCTCCACCGCCAAGATCTCGTACACGCCTCCCAGTGGCGCACATGGTCACTGGTCCCTTACGGTCCCAGGCTAAGTTGTACAGGATCTCAGAGCAGCAGTGGGCCCCAGAGACGTGGCATGCCCCATGACCCCAACTGTGGAGCAGGCGGAAGATGATGGGTATGACAACCACCACAACGGCTGGGAAGGCGGAAGAAGGCAACCCCACTGCCACGTGGGTTAACTCGGGAGGGTACAGTGGCTAGGGGAGCAAACCCCAAAGAAAAACCTGCACCTGGGGACAGGCACAGGCGGAGTCCTACTGACCGGACCACCGGCAGCCCCCTGCAACTCCTGCCAGACGAAGGTCGTCATGGGTTCTCTCATGCCACTGGAGGTCCATCTGGTAGGAGTGAAGATGGTGGGAGTGAGGTCTGCGCAACCACGCCCTCACCTTAATCCTCACCTCAGTCAGAGTTCTTTGAAGTAAAAGTTGGGGTGAAGCAAGGCTGTGTCTTGGCTCCGGTGCTCTTTAACATCCTCCTCTCTGCCATCACCTGCCTCTTCCACCCTGTCATGGGACATGAAGACGGTGTCCATGTGGAATACTGCCTTGACGGAAGCCTCTTCAACATCCGTCGGCTCCAGGCCCGCACAAGGACAAAGACCCGCCAAATCTGTGAGCTTCTGTATGCTGATGACTGTGCCATCTTAGCTCACAGCCCGGATTCTATGCAGCACGCCCTCACCACAATATCCAGCCTGTATCAATCCTTTGGCCTACAGGTTAACATTCAAAAAAACGAGGTCATGTCCCATCTCACCACACACCCCAGTTTTCACATAAACGGTGCTTCACTTTAAACAGTGGATCACTTCACCAACCTAAGCTCCACTTTGTCCTCATGCTGCTCCCTTGACACAGAAATACACACCCGGATAAATAAAGCCTCATCATCTTTTGGATGCCTGCGCAGCAGGGTTTTTGAAAACCGTAACCTGAAGGTCAGCACCAAGGTCGCTGTTTACAACACGGTATGTCTCTCCACTCTGCTTTATGGGGCTGAGTCATGGATCCCATACCGCTAGCACATCACCAACCTAGAAGCCTTCCATGTCCGCTGCCTACAGAAGATCCTCAGTCTGTCCTGGGAAGATTGTATCCCCCATACAGACATCCTTAGCAACACTGGCTCAATCTGCATGGAAGCAGCTGTGGCCAAAAAACATCTGCGCTGGATAGGACACACCATACACATGCCTGAACACCGCCTGCCCCGCCAAGTCCTCTACAGCCAACTAATGGGTGCAAAGCGTTCCGCTGGAGGGCCCCATTTAGAAGAAAATAGAAGATAAAGTAGTTTCATGAGGTTGTGATTATCCTAGAGGTCACAGCAGCTCATTTTATACACTGAGCTACTCTTGTAGCTGTAACAAGCAGCGCTTCTAGCATCAGTTAGCCGCTAGCATCAGTTAGCCGCTAGCTTTCGCTAATGACCGAATTTCACCGCTTTCCTGCATTTCACAACAAAGAAATAAGAGTTAGCAGAACTATTGTCCCTTGTTGTGAACCCCAACTTAAAGATATAAGTAACAACAACTCACAAACTTGTTTTTGAGCAGACAACTGGCTTCCTTTGTTGTGCTAACTTACATTATTGCCCTAAATGTCAATAATTTATATTTCCAAGTTTTACCAACTTAAATCACTGTTTGAGGCCAAAAAATACAAGTTGGCTTTTTTGCAGTGTAGGGTGCACCGATTTCCTTGATTTTGCGGGATCTGCAATCGGCCGATTCTTTTTCGTCAAACCGATCTTATCTACCTCCGCAAAGGTCTGAAAGTGCGTCTGCACGTATGCATACCTCTGCATGACTGTTGTATGTAGGATGTGCATTTCAGGCAAAAATACTTTATATTATCGAATATTCGATAATAACACCCCACCGACGAAGCAGTGCTCCCAACTTTGTTTCTAAATTTAGCAGCTTTTCAGACCCCCTTCGTGACTATTTTTCAAGAAAGTGACTGGAGACAAATCCAGCGGCTCCTTCTTACTCTTCTTAACGAACCGCTAAAGAGCCGGAGGCCGGCTCGTTAAGAAGTGCCGTTAGCGGCAGTTAGCTACAGTTAGCTCTGTAGCTGTACAGTGTGTATGTGTAAAAACACCGTCTCCTCCGTTTGTTTCTTCTTCTACAGCTTGGCATCTAGCCGCCACCCTGTATCATCCAATGCTACGCTGCCCCCGTGCGGAAGGCACCAGTAATACTACTTTTTTTTCTTCCAGATATGATGAACTATTATATGATTTTTTATGATTTAATGACTATTCGAATATTCAAAAATCGATGCCCATCCCTAGTTGTATGTATGTTGTACTATAACGAAACCCAAAACTAAGGACACTTTATTTACGGTTGCAGTTCTTTTGTTAGTTTGTCCTGTAAATTGTTAACTACCTCAGGCATTATGATTTCCTTCATTTGTTAAAGAAAAATACTGCTTTGTTATTGTTTTTCAATAAAATAAGATTCAAACATTGAAGGTGTATGCTGTGGGTTATTAAAAAAATCAGTATCGGCCAAAATCGGAATTGGCAGGTCAGGCCTTTTAAAAATTGCAGAAAATTGCAATCGGACTTAAAATTCTGACCTGACCTGGGTCATACACTGACACGACTGGTCATTTACGGTTAGGAGAGGTCAGAGTTCAGGGAAAGGTATGCATGGGGGAGCAAAGGATAGGATGTGAAGCTTCAGCAGACAACAACACATACACATAAAGTTTGAAAGATCAGTGAGATGTTCAATCCCCAGATGCTTGGTTAAGGGGTGGTAACCAGTGCATATCATTTCCAAATTGACCAATTGCGCTAAAGAGCCCACCCATTGTCCTGTGGTGCCATTGGGGTCACTTGGCAGAGTCCAGCGCTGAACATTGCATTTGGCTATGATTCTTTCAATAAATGGTTGACTTTATTCCTTTGTCCTGAGTGTTTTGTAAGACCAAGTTTAGAATAAAGAACCCGGGTGAGAGGTAGAAGCTGTAAAAGCTTTACGCTCTAACATTACTACCACCTGTTGTGTTGTTAAAGTGCTGTTTCCTCAGCAGCGGAGTAACAGGAAGAGGAGGAGAATAGTCTCTGACAAACATGATGCATAGAGTCCGCCTGATGTTCAGACAGTCGGCAGCGCGGCACCATGGAGGTCACAGCTCTCTGCAGGCTGGGTGAGTACTGGAACACTGAGATAACAGGATCTGAAGTCAGTTATTCAAGATGCACTGATAAGATTTAATGCACAGATAATATAAAGAGAGTTGTCAGCTGCTCACTGATTATGGAGCAGAAATTACAGATATGTAATATATTACAGTTCTGTTAAATATGATACATAAGTTGCATCTGTTGTCTCTGCAGTGACGGCTGTGTTTTTGCTGCTGGAGGCACAAGTTGCCTTCATTTATTCTCAGAACTCTGGTAAGTTACATTTTTAAAATTTTTACTATGTGGTGGAGCTAGTGATGTACTATTTGATGTCATTTAAAATATTTATGTCTTGAGTTGGCTTCTGTAAGTCAAGTGACAATACCTACATGCAAATATGTATAAGATTGAAATGTTTTACTTGAGCATTAAGAAATAAAGGGTTCAAGGATGAGTTTGTGTGTGTCAGTCGGTTGGAAATATTGCACTGAAAATTGTAAAAAATATTTTATTGTATTATTTTACTTTTTTGTGTACATTTCCATTGAAAACACTAGTAAATACATTTTATTACAAATATTAACCATAAAATAAAAGCTGAAATTTGTAAATTAATACAATCAGATATTATATTTTTTTGTTTTTCTATGCAAAAATACAAAAAAATACACATCATTTTGCTGAATAAAATGTTAATTTGACTTTTTTGCTACGGAAGAACTTTAAAAAAAATGTTAAATTTTTATTTTTTTTTTAATTATAAAAAGTAAATCACACAAAAAAAGTGCAAATGTAAAACGTAAATACCCTTTATCGCAAAAGTAAAGTAAAAAGTTGAAATCTGTAAATTGATAAAGACATTATTTTTTTAAAATGTGTTTATGCAATTTTTCGTTAAAATTTCAAAATCTAAAAATACAAAATTATACATTTAAAAATGTCGCTGAATATAATAATAATGTACATTTATTTTATTCAATGTTAAAAAATGTAATGTATAGTAAAAAAAACTGCTAAAAGTCGCTTTATACTTATGTAAAAAAAAACTTTAGTTATGATACAGATATTTTTTTCATAAGAGATATTAGATAAAGAAATTATATCTCAGAGAAAAAATATAATGAGAGGGGGAAAAAATATTAATAATGCACTTCAAGAAAAAAGTCAAAATGTAGAGAATAAAGTCACTTTTTGAGTTGAGTTAAAGTAGAAGCGTATGTATAATTTTGTAGTAGCGACAACCTGATTGTCATTAATATGTCTAATATTTGTCAAAATGACATAAAAGCAGATTATTATAAACAATAGTTGTACCAGCTTCTACCAAGAATATCTCATTAATGTGTGTGTGATTTTAGTTCTGCTGCATCTTAAATATTTAGGTTATTGATCAGTTTATGACACGAGAATCAGCTTGTAGCTGCAGAAACTGTTGGATAGAAACAATGTACCTCTGATGACTTACTGAACCTTTACCAGCTCAAAAAGTCACTTCATTCTCAACATCTCAATTTTTTCTTGAAAAAATCAGTCCTCCTCTCATTATTTTTTTCTCCTCCCTTGCTCTGATCCTCCATTTTATTTTATTTTTACAGTGCGTGTCTAAATGAAAGAATTATTTTCGTTTGTTTTGGTTTGTCGCAGCCTTTCCTCAGGTTGATCCCAACAGTCAGCAGCTCTTTGCACACGACTCCTTCTCTGTGAGCTGTGAGGGTCTGCAGGGACTGATTGGATGGAGAGTGGTGCGGATGAAGAAAGGTGTTATTACAACATGTGGTGCTACCTGGTTGACATCAACAGGACCGTGTCGAATAGAAACTGCCTATCCAGAGATGGACAGTGGGACATACTGGTGTGAGATGGGAGGAAGCAAGACAAGCAACACTGTCAACATCACCGTCACTGGTAAGCAAATAAACTCTAAGTACACAACATTCTTAGTCTGTGAACATCTCGGTTTGAAGATCAGTTGATGTCCAAAGAGACTAAATGTGCATAAATTCACTCAGAAATCATAGAAAAACGCCCAACAAGTAGCTTCAGGGTGCTTTTTTGCTCTTTTGACATTCTCCCCTTTAAAAGCCAAAAAAATTACCAAAAAGAGACACAAAATGACAAAGAGGCACAAAATGACAAAAAACTACATAAAATGACCAAAACCAGTTTTCTCCGCATATTGTACATATTCTCAGTATCGTCATGTCAGTCCTCTCCTCTCTGCTCTGTGTAAACAGCCTCTCCTGTCCTCTCCTCTCTGCTCTGTGTAAACAGCCTCTCCTGTCCTCTCCTCTCTGCTCTGTGTAAACAGCCTCTCCTGTCCTCTCCGCTCTGCTCTGTGTAAACAGCCTCTCCTGTCAGCAGAATCAATCATGTCTTCACAGTGACTCCGAGGAGCAGAATTTAACTTATGATCCCTTCGAGGACGATCGGAAAGTTCATATTCTGACGATAATGCCTGTTTTTACTTTTTTCATCCTTTACCATAAATGGTGGATTTTTGGCGAATCCCTCCTGGATGTATCTATAAATCTATAATACTTGTGCCACTATTGAGAATGGGACTAAAAGTAATTTAATAAAATAAATAATAAAACAACTCAAACTTAACACATGTTACATGTTTTTATATAATGTTTTTGCTGTGTGTTGTTGAGCTGGTCCAGTGATCCTGGAGAGTCCTGTCCTCCCTGTGATGGAGGGAGACGCTGTGACTCTGAGCTGCAGGAGGAAACAGACATCCATCAACTTCACCGCTGATTTCTATAAAGACGGATACTTCATGGACAGCAGCTCTACAGGAAACTTCACCATCGACAGTGTTTCTGAGTCCAACGAAGGACTCTACAAGTGCAGCATCTCTGGAGCTGGAGAGTCCCCAGAGAGCTGGCTGGCTGTCGGAGGTGAGATGAACCATAAAATAAAGTTTTAGGCCTGATAGAAGTTTAACAAACACCAACTTGGAACTGGTTGTGCACTTTGGTGGAGATGTGAGATACATTTTGTATATTTTTTATGCAGAAATGGACAAAGTTATTGTAATGAATGTGCACTATTAACCACACTGTAAAAAAAAGTAATTTACTGTATTATTTTTAGGGTTGTTATTTTCTACATTAAGTGCAAATGCAATAAAAAAATACTTATACTTAATAAAATTTGTATTGTTTTACATTTATATAATCTGTTTCAAATCTTTTAAATAATTGATGTAATGGGACATAGTTTTTTGTTTTGAACAATTATTAAATTGCTTAAGGGGTTTGAACGTTTAATAATAGTGAATTCTATGTAAAACAAAAAAACATACACATCATAATGCTGACTGTAAAATTAAGGTAAATTTTGGTTGTTTTTTTTTACAGTGAAAGTTTTAATTTAATAATTTAAGAAAAATTAAAAAGTAATCGTAAGAAAAAAAGTCTAAACTCAACTCAAAAGTTGCCATACACTTCCCTTCATATTCTAAAAAAATTAATAAATACAATTTACTCTATATTTATATATATATATATATATATATATAGATAGATAGATAGATAGATAGATAGATAGATAGATAGATAGATACAGAAATGTTACATATATTATCTGTATTTTTAAATAAATTATCTGTAAAATAACTTTGTTTTTTTTTTCTGTTTTTTTACAGTGGACATCTCTCATGCAGCTCACACTACCGTTATGTCTCCAGCAGCTGAAGAAGAGCTTCAGGATGTCCCTCAGCTCTATCTGCTGATCTGCATCGGTGTCTGCGCCTTCCTGTTAGTTCTGCTGCTGTTTGTGGGATCGCTGCGATGCAGGAAACGTCAAACCATCACCACAGGTACAGAGGACATAAATTAAAATACCACTTTAATATTTGACACAGAGTGAAACAACTGAGCTGGGTTTTTTTATCCAAGCAGATACCCCAACCTCTCCTTCCTCCTTACCGTCGATCGCTTCTCCACAAATAGGTGAGCAACACCAACTTCTTTTACTGTATTTTTGAGTATATGTGTTTTAAAGATATCCATTGGACTCAAGGATGAACATATTAGATTTTGGGGGTCCAAGGTTAAGATCACTGTACTGTGACACTGTTTCCCATTCTTGTAAACAAATTATTTCATGAACCCTCCTTAAGGGAATTTCTTCAAATGTTGCACAAATGTCGACTTGGACTCAAGGATGAAGTGACATTTTTGGCATCAAAGGTCAAAAGTTAAGATCCCTGTGACCTCATGGCCCAAACCCATTCTCATGAAGCCATATATCAGGAAAAACCTTTGGTTTTGTTCCAATATGGCACAAGCATCCACTTGGACTCAAAGATGAACTGATTAGATTTGGGGGGCCAGAGGTCAAGGTAACCCTTTTTCCGATTCTTGCCAACATGTTTTTTGAAGAACCGCCCTTATGGGAATTTCTTCAAATATTGCACAAATGTCAACTTGGACTCAAGGATGAAGGAAGGCAACTGTACTGTGACCCTCTGTTTTTACTATTCTTGCAATATATAATATCCCAGGACAACATGGTCTCCACAGGTACAGAGGACATAAATTAAAATACCACTTTAATATTTGACACAGAGTGAAACAACTGAGCTGTTTTTTTTTATCCAAGCAGAT
This sequence comes from Centropristis striata, assembly GCF_030273125.1. Classification (NCBI taxonomy): domain Eukaryota; kingdom Metazoa; phylum Chordata; class Actinopteri; order Perciformes; family Serranidae; genus Centropristis; species Centropristis striata. Next base: position 31,655,435 of record NC_081533.1, read on the forward strand.
ACCCCAACCTCTCCTTCCTCCTTACCGTCGACCTCTTCTCCACAAATAGGTGAGCAACACCAACCTCTTTTACTGTATTTTTGAGTATATGTGTTTTAAAGATATCCATTGGACTCAAGGATGAACATTAGATTTTGGGGGTCCAAGGTTAAGATCACTGTACTGTGACCCTGTTTCCCATTCTTGTAAACAAATTATTTCAAGAACCCTCCTTAAGGGAATTTCTTCAAATGTTGCACAAATGTCGACTTGGACTCAAGGATGAAGTGACATTTTTGGCATCAAAGGTCAAAAGTTAAGATCCCTGTGACCTCATGGCCCAAACCCATTCTCATGAAGCCATATATCAGGAAAAACCTTTGGTTTTGTTCCAATATGGCACAAGCATCCACTTGGACTCAAAGATGAACTGATTAGATTTGGGGGGCCAGAGGTCAAGGTAACCCTTTTTCCGATTCTTGCCAACATGTTTTTTGAAGAACCGCCCTTATGGGAATTTCTTCAAATGTTGCACAAATGTGAACTTGGACTCAAGGATGAAGGAAGGCAACTGTACTGTGACCCTCTGTTTTTACTATTCTTGCAATATATAATATCCCAGGACAACATGGTCTCCACAGGTACAGAGGACATAAATTAAAATACCACTTTAATATTTGACACAGAGTGAAACAACTGAGCTGTTTTTTTTTTTATCCAAGCAGATACCCCAACCTCTCCTTCCTCCTTACCGTCGACCTCTTCTCCACAAATAGGTGAGCAACACCAACCTGTTTTACTGTATTTTTGAGTATATGTGTTTTAAAGATATCCATTGGACTCAAGGATGAACATATTAGATTTTGGGGGTCCAAGGTTAAGATCACTGTACTGTGACCCTGTTTCCCATTCTTGTAAACAAATTATTTCAAGAACCCTCCTTAAGGGAATTTCTTCAAATGTTGCACAAATGTCGACTTGGACTCAAGGATGAAGTGACATTTTTGGCATCAAAGGTCAAAAGTTAAGATCCCTGTGACCTCATGGCCCAAACCCATTCTCATGAAGCCATATATCAGGAAAAACCTTTGGTTTTGTTCCTATATGGCACAAGCATCCACTTGGACTCAAAGATGAACTGATTAGATTTGGGGGGCCAGAGGTCAAGGTAACCCTTTTTCCGATTCTTGCCAACATGTTTTTTGAAGAACCGCCCTTATGGGAATTTCTTCAAATGTTGCACAAATGTCAACTTGGACTCAAGGATGAAGGAAGGCAACTGTACTGTGACCCTCTGTTTTTACTATTCTTGCAATATATAATATCCCAGGACAACATGGTCTCACAGGAATCCGTGAAATAGCCACGGATTTGCTTAACTCAAAATCCGTGGAATAGCCACGGAATCACTCAAATTTCCGTGAAACTGACACGGATTTCGCTCCAATGCAAGTTAATGACAGTCATATCCCGTGGCTATTCCAACATACAAAGTGATTATGTACATTCACTGAGTGAATATTTAGAAAATAAAACATATATTTCACGCTAGAAATGTGATCAAAATCCATTTTTATGCAGAAACTAAGTCAAAATATTGATTTTTTCACTAAAAATGACAGAACTGTCCGACATGTTTTTTGTTCTGACCGCCGGGACCTTGAAAGTCACGTGACTTGGAACAAATTAATAGGAAAAAATATCCATGGAATAGCCACGGGATATGACTGTCATTAACTTGCATTGTAGCGAAATCCGTGTCAGTTTCACAGAAATTTGAGTTATACCGTGGCTTTTCCACGAATTTTGAGTTAAGAGAATCCGTGGCTATTTCACGGATTCCTGTGAGACCAGGTTCCCCAGGAACCCCTCCTTTAGGTGATTTCTTCAAATTTTGCACAGATGTCAACTTGGACTCAAAAGAACTATCTGCATTTAGCGTAGTGTGTAGTGTAATACTCTTTGGATAAAAGCACTATATAAGTGCACTCCATTTACCATGATTTAAAGTGTAATTTTTATATTTTCTTTGGAAGCCAGTTAATGTATCTTCTGCCAGCTGTTATGAGTGTAAAGAACAATCTGCATTTATACCTACCTGCTACTGATATGTTGTATTTTATTATATTTTAGTGACTGACGAGGCCACTGAAGATGTTCCCTTCCAGCCAACATATGCGGCCATCGCAAAACCCGGGGCTGAGAATGGTGATGACCTCGACACTGAGACACACGGTTAGTATGACAGCTGGCCCTCTTTAACTTCAACCTGTGAATAGACTCTATTAGAAAGTGTCTGCTTCAGGAGTGTTAGGCTGCTCAGACAAAAACCACGCGGGAAACCCACAGACAGGCGGCCGCTGTTATACATACACAATGGGGCCACGAATCAGAAGTAATCATTTATTCTAGATGCACATTGTCTCCCTGTATGTACAGCTTTGTGTATGTAAATTATTGTTGAATAATGTGCTCACGATCATCTCACACTTTCTGTAACTGTGTCTCTGGTAGATGACGAAGAGAACTCGATGGCTGTTTACCACGCGCTGAGCCTGGTCAACGTTTGACCAACAGTTCACTGTGGTAAAAGGTAAAACTACTCAACTGGAACTTGATATATTTCACTCATGTACTCATTTTGCCAGAAAAAAATACTTAAATGTGTCTTTATTGGAGAGTAGGATGCAACCACACAATCTAATATAACAAGTTTAGGCTGTTAACATATTAAAACTGGGCTTCATGTCCAAATAAATTCACTTTTTCCAAACAAGAATTGTATTCCTGGCAGTGTGGAGAAAAGCTTTATAACATAATCTACACTTTTATGCTGGAAAATGCATTTTTAATATAAATAACGTCGGTTTTGGACTCTTGTGTCTTGCAGGTTGCTGTGAGCGGAGACTTCTGGGAGTCTGTTTCTGTCCCGTTGATGTGTTCAGGTCTTATTACCGCACAGAGGAGACATTTTTATTATGATCAACAATCAACTGAACTTTTTATATCTGTTACATTTTTAATCACTTTCACTGGAGAATTTTAAATGCTCATAAAAAGATAGAGGCATATTTCTGTGCTTTATAACAAATGTTTAGAGAAACAATGGAATACTTTGCAGGTTGAGTAAGAAATGAAGTGTTTCTTCAGTGTGTTGACCCTAATTATTGATAATATCTGACTAGTTATGAAGTGTAAGTGACCTGATGCCTCCTCATGAGAGAGCGAGCTTTAACTCGCAGCAGTTAAAGAGTTACGCTTCTATTTTAGGAGCCATCAGTTTGTAACCACATTGTTCTATCTGCTGTTTACCAGAGTGGAGCTGCTGCAGCTTCACATACAGTCAGTGCTGGCTGTTTTCCACTGTGGGTCCAAGGTTAAAGGGTGGTCGAAGGTTTCTGGTTTCTGTCATTCTATTTTATTTTCCATGGTGAGACAGAAACCAGAGACCAAAGTCCCACCTGTGACGTCATTAATATTAAGTCTTTACTCATATTTTGGACCATGAGACCACATTAATAGCAGAACTATTTGAAAATAATCATAGTCTTTATGTAAATACTGATGTGAAAGTTGTTTTTTACCCTCAGAAATCTATGGTTGTTTTTTTTATAGATCAACAAAAATACAGTTTATCATAAAGACTGCAAAAACAGACATATTATATACATATTATAGACATATAAAGTTTCCGTGATCAAAAAGTGACTAAATCAAAGCTTAAAATGTTGATATTTCTGTCAGAATCACTTTATTCTTCATGTGCCATTTAAAAATGTGAGGAGAGGACAGGAGAGGCTGGAAACATGACATTACTTCAATACAATATGTGGAGAAAACTGATTTTGGTCATTTTCTGTAGGCTTTTTGTTGTTGTTAATGTATGCCTTTTTTGTCATTTTTCATCTTTTTTGTTATTTTGTGGTCATTCTGTCTTCTGTGTCTCCTTTTTTTACTTTTACAATTTTGTCTTTTTTGCCATTTTGTCTTTTTTACCATTATGTTTCTTTTTTAACAATTTTGTCCTTTTTTCATTTTTTCGTCTTTTTTTGGTCATTTTGTGTCATTTTAAGGATTGGACAGTATTTGACTTTTAGTAAGTTCATCAACAAACAGACAAACCATATAAAACAAATAAACAATCCATTAAGCCTGAATTATTACTCATGAAATGATTAAGAAACATTTCAAGCACAGTGCTGCCCCCCAGTGGATCACACTGGTATTGCTCCTGATCCTGGTTCAGTTTGTGTCACTCTCAAGACCATGTAAGATGAATGTGAGTACTGACCTCCTAATGAAGGGACAGTGAACGATTAATATTGATTTTTTTTAATATGCAAAGACATAAACATTTGCAGGTAAACAAAAATGAAAAACTGGAGAAATATTCAAAGCATATCCAAGCTCCAGTTTCCACTTTCTCAGCTTCTGTTGTGGAGCTTCAGCTGTTTGTCTTTCAAGTCGAGAGGAGAGATGAATCATCAGAGATGCTGATAATGTAAGTGATAAGAATCACAAAAAGTATATGTAAACATACTTAACATTTGGAAATCTGAGATTCTGAATCGTATTTTTTCTTCTTTATCAAAAAACTTTCCGAAGTCTCTCCCACTGAAAGACAAAAATAAATGTTGAAATAATGTAATAAAATGAATAAAAGCCTCAAATCGTAAGATTTGGGGCGTGGCTACCTTTGATTGACAGGTCACTTACAAGGCGAGCCGTCATCACAAGAGAAGGAGAATAATGCGTATCCACGGCAACGTGTCAATAAAGTTATAGATAATGTTATATACATATAAAAAAAGGATATTTACCGGTTTAATGTCATAATTCTTACCATTTCACTGTATTTTCACTTAATTACAGTTTATTTGAACGTTTTGTTCAGTAAAAATATCTTGTTCAGCGTTTGGTTGGACTAATAGACACTCCAAGGAATCGCTGTTCATTTTTCCGAGGTCACTAACGCGGATATTGTTTTTGTTTTTTGCTAGCCAAAATGAACATCCCAGTTAATGCTCCAGTTGATGCTAACATGAGTCAGTCAGGTTGAGGTGTAGAGAGGTTGTAGTCAGTGATCAGATCCCTCTCGCTCCTCCACAGTCCAAATATGGTCTGCTCCCCGTATCGGAAACAAGATGGCGACACAAGATGGCGATGAGTGTAACGCAATGGGTCCATTATTTATATACAGTCTATGGGTGAAAGGTGGGGTACACGCTGGACAGGTCACCAGACTTTCACAGGGCAGACACATAGAGACAGACAATCACGCTCTCATTCACACCTACGGGCAATTTAGAATCATCAATTAAACCTAAATGCACGTTTTTGGACTGTGGGAGGAAGCAGGAGTACCCGGTGAGAACCCACGCTGACACGGGGACAACATGCAAACTCCACATAGAAGAAAAGCTGCAGGCCGAAGTCGAAATGGTGACCCTCTTGCCGTGAAGAGTGCTAACCACTACACCACCATGTAGCCCACCTAGAAAACAGTAATATTTAGTCTGGCTTTTGTTGATTCCGCCCACCGATATTCAACTTCACCACTGAGGCTTTTTCTACCACGACAGCAGCTCACATTTTCAATCTAAAGTTAGTGTCGTATTAGCAGAAATAAACCAAACAGGAAGAGAATTTTCAACTCATTCGTACATGTGAGTCTGATGTTCAAACAGTGAGCAGCGAGACGTCATGGAGGTCGCAGCTTCCTGCATCGGACTGTGTGAGTACTCACTTTATCAATAAAACAGTGACAAGAAATCAACTTATTAGCTTAATCTTGCATCATTAATTGACGACATCTTACATTGGCTGAATCTGTTATTTCTGTACAATAACTAGTCTGATCAAAACGGCAGATTTAAAGAGAGAGTAGTGATGCAGTATATCTTTCCTTTGTCTCCCCAGTGATGACTGTGTTTCTGTGGCTGGGTGCTCAAACAGTTGGTACGTAGCTTTGTTTGTTTATGTATAAAAGCCAGAAAAAGAAGATATGATGACACAACGAACAGTATACAGAGTCATTACTTCTGGTTGTGGTTTTCTGTGACAGATGCAGCTTTCTGGATCATTCCAACCCAACTCCAAGTCTTTGAATACGAGTCCCTCTCTTTTAAATGCGAGGGCTTGGCAGGAGGGAGAGTTTTAAGGAAGATCAGGACAGAAGTTTCGACTTGTGGTGGTTTAGAGTGGGGGGTGTCCACCGAGACGTCCTGCACCATTAAAGGGGCTTATCCAGAGGACAGTGGAGAGTACTGGTGTGAGGCTGAAGGGGGGAAGAGGAGCAACATTGTCAACATCAACATCACTGGTATGTTTGTATTTAGACAAGATTTGTTCTTACTCACGCTTAATATTAAACAAATGACAAACACCCATTGTTCAGCTGTTTCAGTGATCCTGGAGAGTCCTGTCCTTCCTGTGACAGAGGGAGACGCTGTGACTCTGAGCTGCAGAAACAAGACAACTCCCTTAAACCCCACAGCTGGTTTCTATAAAGATGGCCGCTTCATGGAGAGTAGCTCTACAGGAAAGACGACCATCAAAGGTGTTTCCAAGTCAGATGAAGGACTCTACAAGTGCAGGATCTCTGAAGCTGGAGAATCCCCAGAGAGCTGGCTGGCTGTTACAGGTGAGACCCTTAATGGTTATTAAACATATCTCAAGCTGGGAGTTGAGGTGGTTCAGTGTCACAGTCCACCTGCTCTCTGTCCACTCACCTCACACCACCGGTTGGCCACTCTCACCTCATCAGCCACCTCTCCCACCTGGACTCATTAGGACTTGCCATATTGTTCTTCGACTTCATGCAAGACCAGCCAACACTCTAACCCAGTCTGCCTGCCTGTTGCCGACCTTGCCTGCCTTTGACTTACCTGTTCTGCCTGACTCACGGACAACCACTATGCCTTTCGTCTTTTGGCTTCTAGTTCTGCCTCGACACTTCTGGTTCCAGTTTGTCTCTTCCCTTGGTGGTTCGGTGTCTGCCTCTGTTGTTATCTCAGTGTGTATTAAATCTTCAGCTTCTCGTTGCCACCTGAAGATGAGTCACGCTGCTTGTTTGCCTCACACGCTGCCCAGCTATCCATCTACTGTCTGCCCCGCCTTCACTTGCTGGAGGTCACGACTTGATAATCCCAACAGAACCACATCATCTGCAAAGAGTAGACTTCCCAAACACCACTTGAGTTCCCACATTATGTGTTGAAGTCCCCAGACAGTATCCTTTCAAGGACACCACCCAGAGACTCAATGAAGGTCAGGAAGTGTGAAACAACAGTCAGAGTCTTCACCCAGCTCACTACGCACCCAACCTCATCTCCCTAATCTTTGAATGGTAATGGTAAATGGCGCTTTTCTAGTCACTTTGCGACCGCTCAAAGCACTTTAGACCACAGACTGCGCTCATTCACCCATTCACACACACATTCATACTGGTGGCAGAGGCTACCCTAATCAGTGCCACCTGCAAATTAGAGTTCAGTATTCTGCTCAAGGATACTTCGACATGTAGGCTGCCATGGTCAAGGATCGAACCACCCCTGTATCTCATGTTATCACCCTTTCTGTTCTCTTTGCAGCGCTGCACACAGAGACTCATCCCTCCTCAAACGTGTTCCTCATCTTAAGAACTGTTCTCCCCCTTGTGATGATGGCTCCTCTGTTCGTGTTTTTGGGAATACTTCACTGTGGGAACATTGGAGGTAAACAACAATAACACATGTCCACTCAGAATAAATGTATCAATTGAGGTAGTTAGGTTATACTGAAATCTAGTCGGGTTGTTAAGATAATGAAGCATCAAGTCATGCTTCATCTGGAAGCTCAACATGCTTCTTGTTCATCTCTGAATGTCTTGTTATGTACGTTTTTAATGTATTTAGTCCATGTTGTGCTAACACATGATCATAGTGTATGTTTTGCATCAACAGTGACACAATTTAGAAAAGGAAGATTGTTTTCTGAATATGATGTGTGTGACAGAATGATGGTGGCGCTCTTAGATGTTTTTCCACTGATTATTAATAAATTCCTGTTTTTAGGGCCCAGAAGCAGATGTGTGATGATTGCATCAACACATGAAGATTCTCAGAAGTCAGATGAAGCTATTCTTGACAGTCCACTTTGACCATGACGCGTACGAAACCCTCTGCAGAGCGACCACAGCTCTTCTTCACCACATGCTAAAAGTGCACTGTGCAATGATGTGCATTAAAATACACATCAGGACATTAAGTCTCAGTCTTTGCTTGTATTTTCTACTATCTTAAAAAAAAGAAAACCATTCCATTATAATTGTATCATTGCAATATTATGGTGCAATATTTAGATTGTAAAGTAAAGTTGTCTGCAAAAAAATAAAAAAATATATATCAACATCAACCATATGCATGTCTGTTTTTTTCTGTTTTTTTATTTTGTATATGTAATATATATTTTTCTGGGGGAAAAACAGATCTGTACTGTGGATGCTGTACTGCAGGGGGCAGAATAAGACTTGAAACATGAGTGTGTGACAATTAAAGAGAAAGGAAGGATGAGAAAAGAGAAAAACAGAGAGAAAATGGGAATCATGAAGTTGATATTAAATTGAACCAGTTTGTCTAGTTGTTTTCATGATCACCTGTCAATAAAAGAGAAAAACGGAACTTCCCGCGTTTCAGGATAAAGGGCCTTGTCGTATATTTTGGTTCCACCCACTGATATTTAATGTCACTACTGAGGCTATTTTTATTCTCACATACAGAGACGAAATAAACCACACAGGAAAAGAGCGCTCACCTTCTTTTAGCACGTCAGTGATCAGTCAGTCAGCAGCAAGACAACATGGAGGTCGCAGCTTTCTGTTTCTCGCTGTGTGAGTATGGCCTCATTCTGAAGTTCTTTCATATTCAAAGTCCATCAACAGTGTTTTAAGTTAACATTTATCAAATACGATTGATCATTATCAAGAAAGTAACTCATCAGTGACTTTTTGGACCATAAAGTTGTGTTTTTGACTTGAACTGAATCCTTTATTTTTCAGTGGTTCTATGGAAATCATATGTATATAATCATATATATGATAAAGAAGGAAGAAATAGATTTTACATATATGAATATCTGTTTTATGATTCGCTCTTTTCTTTATCTTCCTAGTGATGATTGTGTTTCTGCAGCCTGCTGCTCAGACAGTTGACAGTTCAACTTATCCGTCCGAAAAGTAGATAGGCCTATAATGACACAATGAAATGATATAGAGTCATTACTTCGCTGATTTCACCGACAAATTTTGTAACTTCATCTCTTCTCTGTGTGTTTTTCTGTAACAGATGGAGCTTTTCGTATCATTCCATCTAGACTCCAAGTCTTTGAATATGAATCCGTCTCTTTTCAATGCAATGGTATGACTGGATGGAACTTTTTAACAGTGGTGGGCCGTCAGGGCCAGCAAGCCCTTCTCTGCTGGCCTAACATAACCAGAAATCATGATCATAATTACGATAAAGGTTAATTTAATTTTTAATTTTCTTTCCCAAAATATCTAAAAGTATTCATATTCTCTTCATGTCATATTATGCTCCTTCCAGTGCTGTTGTTTTTAGGTTAGAGTTTTTATCCAATCAGAATTCAGCTATTTTATGTTGCCAGGCTGTATGAAATCTGCCCGGGCCTTCAGAATCAACAATGCGGGCGTCTGTGCACTGTAAGTGAACGGGCAAATACAGTTGATAGATAGTTGCGATAGCCAATCAGATCATGAGTTGTGTCAGTAAGGCCCTCTAGCTGGCCTCACGTTGAACGTGACATTTACGCGTCCTGTGATTGGATATAATATATATATATAATAATATGGATACTTACTAGTTTGAGCCACGGCAGCGCTATGCAGATCAACAGAGTCACACCCGGCCGGGACTGTTAACGGTATGTAAATAATCTGGCGCATTGGCGCAGCTGTGTGGTTGTACTCAAAGCAACAGGTCACAGAAAGTCGTGATACGTCACGTTTTGACATGAAAACGTTTTTTCACAAAGAGACTTGTTTATTGTGTCGCTGTCGCCAAAGTAGGGCCGTCTCGTTAGTGTTTTTCTGATATTAAACTGCGATTTTGCAATGTATTGTACAATCTTGTTAAAGCTTGCATATTCTTTGCGGACTCATTTAATAAAACTTTTTGGAAAGATAATTTTAAAGACCCTTTTATTTTTAAGTTTTGACAGTAGCATACCAGATATGTTTTAATTGCTGATGCGCCGGATAATAGCCCATTTTGTACACAACTGAGGTGATGCAATGCCTAGTAGTGCTTAAGTGTGTTTCTAACTACTCTCCAGTCCTGGTGTTATAAATGCTGGCAAAATGAAAGGTATTTATTGACTAAGTTGGACATCACTGAAGGCCTAAGTGTGAAATGCACCGCCCGCCACTGCGTTTTAAAGAAGATCAAAACAGAAACTTCAACTTGTGGTCTATATTGGGGGGTGTCCACTGAGTCGTCCTACGTCTATAAAAATCTCTATACTAGTGACAGTGGAGAGTACTGGTGTGAGGCTGCAGGGGGGGAGAGAAGCAACACCGTCAATGTCACCATCACTGGTATGTTTATATTTAGACTGTAATATTTGTTCTTACTCATGCTTGATATCAAACAAATAACAAACACTTGTTGTTCAGATGGTTCAGTGATCCTGGAGAGTCCTGTCCTTCCTGTGACAGAGGGAGACGCTGTGACTCTGAGCTGCAGAAACAAGACAACTTCCTCAAACCTCACAGCTGGTTTCTATATGATGGTTGGTGCTCTAAGATGGGTTTTTTCACAGATTCACTGTTTTCAGGGTCAAGAAGCAGATGTGTGATGATTGCGTCAGGACATGAAGATTCTCAGAAGTCAGATGAAGCTATTTGTGACAGTCCACTTTGACCGTGACACGTACGAAACCCTCTGCAGAGCGACCGCAGCTCTTCTTCACCACATGCTAAAATACATCAGGACATGAAGTCTCAGTCTTTGCTTTTATTTTCTGCTATCTGAAAAATAAAAATTAAACATTACATTACAATTGCAGGGCTTGAAGACCTCCGGCACGGTGCCGGAAATCCGGCTCGGGATTTTTTTGGTGTTTTTTTTTTTTTTTTTAATCATGTTTAAAAAAAAACAAAAAAAAAACAACAAAAACCCTTAGTTAGTTAGATCTGGATATGACCGGGGAGGGCAGCATTACGGTGGATAGCGTATGGCCTGCCGGAGAAGAAGACTCATCGGCAAGCGTGCTTTAGACCCACGTCATTACTATTTTTCAAGAAAGTAATTGGAGACAAATCCAGCGACTCCTTCTTACTCTTCTTAACGAGCCGCTAACGAGACGGAGGCCGGCTCGTTAAGAAGAGCCGCCGTTAGCGGCAGTTAGCTCTGTAGCAGTACAGTCTGTATGTGTTAACAGGCTAACAGTTAGCTCTGTAGCAGTACAGTGTGTATCTGCTAACAAGCTAACAGTTAGCTATGTAGCAGTACAGTGTGTATGTGCTAACAAGCTAACAGTTAGCTCTGTAGCAGTACAGTGTGTATGTGCTGCTGCTGCAGGAGGTGTTCACTTAGCGATCTGTTTGTTTACAACAAGCACCGGACACTCTGTGCACAGTTAGCGCGTACCGTTAATTCACGATCACTATGTTTATGATCAGCGGAGACACTGTGCATCATAATTAGCCATGCTGCTTTGTTTATGATCATTTGCTGTGCACAGTTAGCAACGGCGAAAACCATACGTCACCTCCAGAGTCTCTAAATCGCTCTGGGGGCTAACTTGTTGTGGAGACACGCAGAGTGAGCGGACATTTGAGAGGGTGTGGCATGAGACTTTCCCGGTGGTAGTCGAAACATGGCTATAGGGTCCGTGCGTGCGCTCTCCCATACGTCAACCTTACTGGGGATTTCCACCGGGCGCGGAACGGCTCCGCCGTGGGTTTGCTCCGTCCTCTGCCCGGCGTCACTTCCCACCAGGCGTGTAACTGCAGCGTAGCGAGCCAGCCGTATACACGCGAGGTAACGACAACAAGCGATAATCCTGAACCTGACCGCGAGATCCCGTTATAAACTGTGTATAAGGTAAACAACAATAACAACAACAAACAGCTTACTTTGCTTCTCCTACGTGTAAGATCTGACCATCTCTCCTTATAGAAAGAATATGTTGTCATAAATGATTATATGCTGTTCCACTTCAACAATCCGACTCTTGTCGTCCATGTCTCCAACCCTCTGAGACCCTTTGATTGATTGATTGCTGATCTGGTGCCCGCGGTCAAGACGTAATGTTGATGTGAAGTAGTATTAGGCTGCATGATCTGCGTATTGTTTTATTTTGAAAGGAGCAAAATTTCTGACAGGATTCTGTATTTTGATCTTGTTAACAATGTCATGTCAATGCAAGAATGTCAGTTTTCCATTATGCAGTATTTGTTTTGGCAAAAAAATTTCAGGCACAGGATTTCTTTCTGCTTCAAGCCCTTCAATTGTATCTTTGCAATATTATGGTGCAATATTTAGATTGTAAAGTAAAGTTCTCTGCAACAAAATAAATATATCAACATCAACCACATGTGTGTGTAGTTTTTTATTTAGTATAATGTCATAAATATTTTTCTGGGGGTAAAACAGATCTATACTGTGCATGCTGTACTGCAGGAGGCAGAATAAGACTTGAGAGGTGAGTGTGTGACAATTAAAGAGAGAGAAAGGATGAGAAAAGAGAAAAACAGAGAGAAAATGGGAATCACGAAGTTGATATTATATTGAACCAGTTTGTCAACTTGTTTTCATGATCACCTGTCAATACAAGAGAAAAACAGAGCTTCCTGTGTTTAAGGATAAAGGGCCTTGTCGTATCTTTTGGCTCCACCCACTGATATTTAACGTCACTACTGAGGCTATTTCTACCATAACAGCAGCTCACGTTTCATCTCTAAAGCCCTAATATTAGTGTTGCTTAAAGAGAAGAAATAAACCACACAGGAAGAGACTTTAACCTTTCAGTCAGTCAGCAGCAAGACAACATGGAGGTCGCAGCTTTCTACATCACACTGTGTGAGTATGGCCTCATTCTACATAGACGTTGTTTTCAGTTCAAATTTAGCAAATATGATAAAGATTCCAATTATGGAAACAATACAAAAAACCTATTACTGACTTTGGATCATAAACTTGTGTTTTCGACTCGACTCCTTCTCACAGTGGCTGGATCCTTTATTTTTCAGTGTTTCAATGGTAATCATATTTGATAAAGATGGCGGAAGTGAGCAGGCTTATAGATAGTATGTATATAAGTGTCGATTTTATGTTTTTTACACTCTTTCCTTTGTCTCTCCAGCGATGACTGTGTTCCTGCAGCTGGGTGTTCTGACAATTGGTAAGTAGTTTTGTTTGTTTATGTATAAAAGCTACGATTTACTGATTTCACCAACAAGTTTTGTAACTTCATCTCTTCTCTGTGTGTTTTTCTGTAACAGATGGAGCTTTTCGTATCATTCCATCTAGACTCCAAGTCTTTGAATATGAGTCTGTCTCTTTTCAATGCAATGGTACGACTGGATGGAACGTTTTAAGGAAGATCAAAACAGAAACTTCGACTTGCGGTCTAAATTGGGGGGTGTCCACCGAGTCGTTCTGCTCCGATAAAAATCTCTATACTACTGACAGTGGAGAGTACTGGTGTGAGGCTGCAGGGGGGGAGAGAAGCAACAGCGTCAACATCACCATCACTGGTATGTTTATATTTAGACAAGATTTGTTCTTACTCATGCTTGACATTAAACAAATAAAAAACAGTTGTCGTTCAGATGGTTCAGTGATCCTTGAGAGTCCTGTCCTTCCTGTGATGGAGGGAGACGCTGTGACTCTGAGCTGCAGAAACAAGACAACTTCCTCAAACCTCACAGCTGGTTTCTATAAAGACGGCCACTTCATGGAGAGCAGCGCAACAGGAAAGACGACCATCGACAGTGTTTCTAAGTCCGATGAAGGACTCTACAAGTGCAGCATCTCTGGAGCTGGAGAATCCCCAGAGAGCTGGCTGGCTGTTACAGGTGAGTCATATCAGTGTTGTAAGGTCAAAAAACCTTAAACCAAGTAATCGTACAAGGTAGCACATTTTGTGAGTTTATTTGAATTCATATATATACATTGATTGTCATCTGCAAAATAAGTAACACAAAATCCAGCAAATGAGTAAGAATACAATCAGAGTACAGGAAAATAAGAGCCAGAATAGATCTCACAAGACAGAAGAGGTTGAGCCAGTGATAGTGACAGTGGAGAGTACTGGTGTGAGGCTGCAGGGGGGGAGAGAAGCAACAGCGTCAACATCACCGTCACTAGTACATTTGTATTTAAACAAGATTTGTTCTTACTCATGCTTGATGTCAAACAAATAACAAACACTTGTTGTTCAGATGGTTCAGTGATCCTGGAGAGTCCTGTTCTTCCTGTGATGGAGGGAGACGCTGTGACTCTGAGCTGCAGAAACAAGATAACTCCCTTAAACCTCACAGCTGGTTTCTATAAAGATGGCCGCTTCATGGAGAGCAGCTCTACGGGAAAGATGACCCTCGAAGGTGTTTCCAAGTCAGATGAAGGACTCTACAAGTGCAGCATCTCTGGAGCTGGAGAGTCACCAGAGAGCTGGCTGGCTGTTACAGGTGAGACCCTTAATGGCTATTAAACATGTCTCTCTAGCTGGGAGTTGAGGTGGTTCACTGTCACAGTCCACCTGCTCTCTGTCCACTCACCTCACACTGCCGGTCTCAGCCACCCTCTCCAACCTGGACTCACCAGGACTTGCTAGATTGTTCTTCAACTTCATGCAGGACCAGCCAACACTCTAACCCAGTCTGCCTGCCAGTTGCCGACCTTGCCTGCCTTTGACTTACCTGTTCTGCCTGACTCACGGACAACCACTATGCCTTTCGTCTTTTGGCTTCTAGTTCTGCCTCGACACTTCTGGTTCCAGTTTGTCTCTTCCCTTGGTGGTTCGGTGTCTGCCTCTGTTGTTATCTCAGTGTGTATTTAATCTTCAGCTTCTCGTTGCCACCTGAAGATGAGTCACGCTGCTTGTTTGCCTCACACGCTGCCCAGCTATCCATCTACTGTCTGCCTCGCCTTCACTTGCTGGAGGTCACGACTTGATAATCCCAACAGAACCACATCATCTGCAAAGAGTAGAGTTCCCAAACACCACTTGAGTTCCCACATTATGTGTTGAAGTCCCCAGACAGTATCCTTTCAAGGACACCAACCAGAGACTCAATGAAGGTCAGGCAGTTTGAAACAACAGTCAGAGTCTTCACCCAGCTCACTACGCACCCAACCTCATCACCCTAATCTTTGAATGGTAATGGTAAATGGCACTTTTCAAGTTACTTTGCGACCGCTCAAAGCACTTTAGACTACAGACTGCGCTCATTCACCCATTCACACACACATTCATACTGGTGGCAGAGGCTACCCTAATCAGTGCCACCTGCAAATTAGAGTTCAGTATCTTGCTCAAGGATACTTCGACATGTAGGCTGCCATGGTCAAGGATCGAACCACCGCCACGAAATGAATACAACATATAACACCTGGAGTCACCCCTGTATCTCATGTAATCATCCTTTCTGTTCTCTTTGCAGTGCTGCACACAGAGACTCATCCCTCCTCAAACATGTTCCTCATCTTAAGAACTGTTCTCCCCCTTGTGATGATGGCTCCTCTGTTCGTGTTGCTGGGAATACTTCACTGTGGGAACATTGGAGGTAAACAACAATAACACATGTCCACTCAAATGTAAATGTAGCAATTGAAGTAGTTAGATTACTCTGAAATCTAGTCGGGTTGTTAAGATAATAAAGCATGTTGTTTGTTTTGGATCATCAGAGACATAATTTAGAAAAGGAAGATTGTTTTCTGAATACAGTGTGTTCGACAGAATGATGGTTGATGCTCTAAGATGTATTTTTCACTGATTCACTATTTTTAGGGTCAAGAAGCAAATGTGTTACGATTGCATCAAGACATGAAGATTCTCAGAAGTCAGATGAAGCTATTCTTGACAGTCCACTTTGACCGTGACACGTACGAAACCCTCTGCAGAGCGACCGCAGCTCTTCTTCACCACATGCTTAAGTGTATTATGCAATGATGTGCATTAAAATATATAACAGGACATTAAGTCTCAGTCTTTGCTTGAATTTTCTACTATCTGAAAAATAAAAATTAAACATTACATTATAATTGTATCTTTGCAATATTATGGTGCAATGTTTAGATTGTAAAGTTGTCTGCAAAAAATAAATAAATATATCAACATCAACCATATGCATGTCTGGTTTTTTATTTTGTACATGTAATAAATATTTTTCTGATGGAAAAACAGATCTATACTGTGGATGCTGTACTGCAGTGGGCGGAGTTAGACTTGAGATGTGAGTTTGTGACAATTAAATAGAAAGGAAGGATGAGAAAAGAGAAAAACTGAGAGAAAATGGGAATCATGTTGATATTATACATGTTTTCTTGATCAACTGTCAATAAAATAGAAAAACAGAACCTCCTGTGTTTCAGGATAAAGGGCCTAGTCGTATCTTATGGTTCCACCCACTGATATTTAACGTCACTACTGAGGCTATTTTTTACTATTGCATACAGAGACGAAATAAACCACACAGGAAAAGAGCGCTCACCTTCTTTTAGCCCGTCAGTGATGTTCAGTCAGTCAGCAGCAAGACAACATGGAGGTCGCAGCTTTCTGTTTCTCGATGTGTGAGTATGGCCTCATTCTGAAGTTCTTTCATATTCAAAGTACATCAACAGTGTTTTAAGTTAATATTTATCAAATATGATTGATAATAATCAAGAAAGTAACTCATCAGTGACTTTTTGGACCATAAAGTTGTGTTTTTGACTTGAACTGAATCCTTTATTTTTCAGTGTTTCTATGGAAATCATATATGATAAAGAAGGCCAAAATAGATTTTAAATATATGAACATCTGTTTTATGTTTCGCACTTTCCTTTATCTTCCTAGTGATGACTGTGCTTCTTCAGCCTGGTGCTCAGACAGTTGGTATGTAGTTTTGTTTGTTTGTGTATAAAAGCTATAAAAAGTAGATCTGATGACTGATGATGAAAATAAGATATGGTTGCTATTGAATTCAGTATCTCTGCTCTGTGTGGTTTTCTGTGACAGATGCAGCTATCCTGGACTCACCAGGACTTGCTAGATTGTTCTTCAACTTCATGCAGGACCAGCCAACACTCTAACCCAGTCTGCCTGCCTGTTGCCAACCTTGCCTGCCTTTGACTTACCTGTTCTGCCTGACTCACGGACAGCCACTATGCCTTTCGTCTTTTGGCTCCAAGTTCTGCCTCGACACTTCTGGTTCCAGTTTGTCTCTTCCCTTGGTGGTTCGGTGTCTGCCTCTGTTGTTATCTCAGTGTGTATTAAATCTTCAGCTTCTGGTTGCCACCTGAAGATGAGTCACGCTGCTTGTTTGCCTCACACGTTGCCCAGCTATCCATCTACTGTCTGCCCCGCCTTCACTTGCTGGAGGTCACGAATTGATAATCCCAACAGAACCACATCATCTGCAAAGAGTAGACTTCCCAAACACCACTTGAGTTCCCACATTATGTGTTGAAGTCCCCAGACAGTATCCTTTCAAGGACACCACCCAGAGACTCAATGAAGGTCAGGCAGTTTGAAACAACAGTCAGAGTCTTCACCCAGCTCACTACACACCCAATTTCATCACCCTAATCTTTGAATGGTAATGGTAAATGGTGCTTTTCAAGTTACTTTGCGACCGCTCAAAGCACTATAGACTACAGACTGCGCTCATTCACCCATTCACACACATATTCATACTGGTGGCAGAGGCTACCTTAAACAGTGCCACCTGCAAATTAGAGTTCAGTATCTTGCTCAAGGATACTTCGACATGTAGGCTGCCATGGTCAAGGATCGAACCACCGCCACGAAATGAATACAACATATAACACCTGGAGTCACCCCTGTATCTCATGTAATGATCCTTTATGTTCTCTTTGCAGCGCTGCACACAGACACTCATCTCTCCTCAGACAACATGTTCCTCATCTTAAGAACTGTTCTCCCCCTTGTGATGATGGCTCCTCTGTTCGTGTTGCTGGGAATACTTCACTGTGGGAACATTGGAGGTAATTTAGAAAAGGAAGATTGTTTTCTGAATACAGTGTGTTCGACAGAATGATGGTTGATGCTCTAAGATGTTTTTTTTCACTGATTCACTATTTTTAGGGTCAAGAAGCAGATGTGTGATGATTGCATCAAGATATGAAGATTCTCAGAAGTCAGATGAAGCTATTCTTGACAGTCCACTTTGACCGTGACACGTACGAAACCCTCTGCAGAGCGACCGCAGCTCTTCTTCACCACATGCTTAAGTGTATTATGCAATGATGTGCATTAAAATATACAACAGGACATTAAGTCTCAGTCTTTGCTTGAATTTTCTACTATCTGAAAAATAAAAATTAAACATTACATTATAATTGTATCTGCAATATTATGGTGCAATATTTAGATTGTAAAGTTGTCTGCAAAAAATAAATAAATATATCAACATCAACCATATGCATGTCTGGTTTTTTATTTTGTACATGTAATAAATATTTTTCTGGTGGAAGAACAGATCTATATTGTGGATGCTGTACTGCAGTGGGCGGAGTTAGACTTGAGATGTGAGTTTGTGACAATTAAAGAGAAAGGAAGGATGAGAAAAGAAAAAAAACTGAGAGAAAATGGGAATCATGTTGATATTATACATGTTTTCTTGATCAACTGTCAATAAAATAGAAAAACAGAACCTCCTGTGTTTCAGGATAAAGGGCCTAGTCGTATCTTATGGTTCCACCCACTGATATTTAACTTCACTACTGAGGCTATTTTTACTCTCGAAGACAGAGACGAAATAAACCACACAGGAAAAGAGCGCTCACCTTCTTTTAGCACGTCAGTGATCAGTCAGTCAGCAGCAAGACAACATGGAGGTCGCAGCTTTCTGCTTCTCGCTGTGTGAGTATGGCCTCATTCTGAAGTTCTTTCATATTCAAAGTCCATCGACAACGTTTTAAGTTAATATTTATCAAAAACGATTGATAATAATCAAGAAAGTAACTTATCAGTGACTTTTTGGACCATAAAGTTGTGTTTTTGACTTGAACTGAATCCTTTATTTTTCAGTGTTTCTATGGAAATCATATATGATAAAGAAGGCAGAAATAGCTTTTAAATACATGTACATCTGTTTTATGTTTCGCTCTTTCCTTTATCTCCCTAGTGATGACTGTGTTTCTGCAGCCTGGTGCTCAGACAGTTGGTACGTAGTTTTGTTTGTTTATGTATAAAAGGTAGTTAAAGTAGATTTGATGACTGATGATGAAAATAAGATATGGTTACTATTGAATTCAGTAACTCTGTTCTGTGTGGGTTTCTGTGACAGATGCAGCTATTCGGATCATTCCATCTAGACTCCAAGTCTTTGAATACAAGTCTGTCTCTTTTGTATGCGAGGGGTTGACAGGATGGAAAATTTCAAGGAAGATCAAAACAGAAGCTTTGAGTTGTGGTCCAATTTCTGGGGTGACCACCAAGTCGTCCTGCACCCTCAAAAATCTTTATACTACTGACAGTGGAGAGTACTGGTGTGAGGCTGCAGGGGGGAAGAGAAGCAACAGCGTCAACATCACCGTCACTGGTATGTTTATATTTAGACAAGATTTGTTCTTACTCATGCTTGACATTAAACAAATAAAAAACACTTGTCGTTCAGATGGTTCAGTGATCCTGGAGAGTCCTGTCCTTCCTGTGATGGAGGGAGACGCTGTGACTCTGAGCTGCAGAAACAAGACAACTTCCTCAAACCTCACAGCTGGTTTCTATAAAGACGGCGACTTCATGGAGAGCAGCGCTACAGGAAACATGACCATCGACAGTGTTTCTAAGTCTGATGAAGGACTCTACAAGTGCAGCATCTCTGGAGCTGGAGAATCCCCAGAGAGCTGGCTGGCTGTTACAGGTGAGTCATATCAGTGTTGTAAGGTCAAAAAACCTTAAACCAAGTAATCGTACAAGGTAGCACATTTTGTGAGTTTATTTGAATTCATATATATACATTGATTGTCATCTGCAAAATAAGTAAGACAAAATCCAGCAAATGAGTAAGAATACAATCAGAGTACAGGAAAATAAGAGCCAGAATTGACCTCACAAGACAGAAGAGGTTGAGCCAGGACATCCCTTTAAAGTACTGGCTTGATGATGACAGGCCAAATAATAAATAAGGTGTTAAGGTCAAATATTTAGTATAAAACTATAGAACTAGACTTAATTTTACCTCTTAGATGTTAGATTTGTTTGTTGTTGTGTTGGGTTCAAGCTGTTGATCCAGGAAGTGAAAAACTGACAAATAATGATCAGGTCATAATCATGAGCTTGTGTTTATATGCAGACAGTTATAGTCAGACGGGTTTGGACCAGATCTGGGGACATGCCGAACAATTTTTGGTGGGAGCCACTTTATCAAGATGGCGGATCCAAGATGGCCGCCATATAAAATCTATGAGAACCGATATGTCTTCCAAGACACTTTAAAGGTGTCAAAATAAATATTTTCTGGGTCAAAGAATCCATTGAAGCTACTGAGAATATCACTAGATGAATATTCGATCAAATAGATATGTTCATTTTTACAATGTATTTACGTAATTTCCAACTCAGTTCCTTAGTGTTTGGATATACATAAATATAGGCCATATACAATGCATGTATTCTGAAAAATGGATAACATGCATGCATTTAATTGAACTTAATTAGCTTCACTTTTATTATTTGTGACATTTACAACTACAAAGATCTTTGCAATCTAAGTGTGCTTTCTTGCATAAGCACCTTGCACTTTACAATTATTCTCTTATTGTTTTTACTAAAGATACCTCTAAACCACCGTCCTCCGATTCAACCTCCTCTAATTCAACCCCGTGGGTCGTCGTCACTGTTTTATTGCTGGCCGTGCTGGTCGTGGGGCTTCTTCACCTCACCAAAGGTTATCACCACAGAGGTACGTGTATATTTTACGGAAGCTCTGATATCTGTCGCTGCCCTCCGAAAGTTCATCTTTCAGTCAAACTGGAGGTGACACTAGGCTTTATCTTACCTTGGAGTTTGTTATAGTCTCTGTATGTCTGTATTTAGTGTGATGGTGCTTTGATGTATCCTTGTCTAACCATGGATTACTGATTTTAACAACCCAGTTCTGCAAGCAGAAATCCTCCCGATAGAATCTCTGCAATCAAAGTTCTTTTACTCTCAAAAATGTTATTTTGTGACTTCAATGTATCACAGATTGAAGCGGTTAGTCAAATCCTCCCCAAATACAGTTTGGAAATGCTTCACTAATAATATTTGGGGCAAAAATCGTCGTACAAAATTCTCACCCAGAAAACTTTCTGTTGAGTGCAATTTTCAAAAATCTTCTGTTGCTGGTTTTCTCTTTATGCTGTTATTTTCCCTTTTCATTTTGCTGCAGTGTTGCCCTACCTGTCTACACTTTTCTATGGATTATGCTCGGCTCAAGACCAAACAGGTGAGAACACAAACCATGTATTAATATTCTGCTATATTTTTGGCATCCTACGTAGAAATATAAAGTAAGATGATGATCCGGCCTTCCTGTATTATTATTTATTTATTTCAGTGAGGCAGATAGTGATGGTGTACAGAATGGCAGTAGTGACGTCTTTGTGGAGAGGTAGAGTTGGATATCGTCTGCATAGCAGTGAAAATGTAGTGCGTGACGGCGTATGATGTGACCAAGGGTTAGCATGTACAGGATGAAAAGGAGGGGACCAAGCACCGAGCCTTGGGGGACACCATGTGTAACTGGGATGACATGGGATATGCAGTTATTAATGGAGATGTAGTGAAATCTGTCCGAAAGGTAGGATTTGAACCATGAGAGTGCTCAGCCAGTGATGCCAATGCATAATGGAGTGGTTGATGGTGTTGAAGGACGACGAGTATGTTGAGGGAGCCGGAGTCAGAGTCGAGTAGGAGGTCATTGGTGACTTTTAATAGAGCGGTTTTGTGCTGTGGTGGGTAAGGAGGACAGATTGGAATGTGTAGTAGAGTTGGTCGAAGTGTAGGCTTGACATGAGCAGTGATGGAATGTTCTAGTATTTTGGAGAGAAATGGGAGGTTTGAATTGGGTCTAAAATTGTCGGGTTGTGTGGGTCTGGGTCTTGAGGATGGGTGTGATGGCAGTAAGCTTGAACCAAGAGGGACCAGTGCCAGAGGTGAGAGAGGAGTTTCAGATGTCAGTTATGAGTGGGGTGAGACAAGGGAAGCAAGCATTGACGAGGATGGAGGGAATGGGGTCCAGGGGGTAACTGTTGAGACATTTGTGGTATAAGACAAATGAACTAATGGGAGATGTGCATGTCTCTGTGTAAATGAATGTTTCAGTCTCTGCAGAGGCTGATGCAGCTGCTGCAAACAGAGTGATGTACGCTACTGTGACAAGAAACAGGAAGAAGGAAGGTACTGTTATTTACTCCCTCAAGTCAGGTTGATACCACAGCACAAAACAGCTTGACTGTTAGGATTTAAGATTCATATTCAATCTTGAATTGATCAAGAAGTTAATGTATGTATATATCAGCTCAATAACTCTGTCTCTCTCCATCAGATGCAGATGAAATGGTGCCTGGACCACTTTACTATGTCTTGAGCCTGGGAGACCCTCAACAACTGGGTGAGACTTATTGGAATCAAAAAGCTGTTTAAATATTGTTGATATATACCAAGTGAGAGACAACATACTAACATAATTCCATCTGTTTTTTAAAAGCAGAGCCTGCTGCAGATATATATCCAGATGAAACAGAGAATCCCTTATATTCCTCCATTCAGTAGGTAAGTCTGAGGCCAGTACTGCTTTTAATGCTGCATTCAGCTCGTATGGTGTGGGTGGGAGAGAGGGGAAAGATTGGCTTCCCGCTTGTATGATTACAGAGATGGTCTCATTGGTCTATAAAACTATGTATGAATTTTGGGTTTAATCTCCTGCTTAAACTGCTTTAAAATGATGGTTTCCTTAAAAAATCCTCCGTTTATCATAGAAAAACACTGTAAAAACAAACATAGTCACAGTTAGAACTTTCCGACGGTCCTTGAACAGATCATTATTTACGCAAAGTTTCCATCATAAAAAGTGACCAAAACTTAAATGTTGATATTTGTGTCAGAATCTCTTTATTCTACGTGTGTCATTTAAAATAAAGCATTTGCACTAACCAGATCCTGTTAAAAACATTAAATTCTGCTCCTCAGAGACACAGCCAATATTCACTGAAAATCTGTTTACACAGAGCAGAGAGGAGAGGACAGGAGAGGCTGGAAACATGAAAATACTTTTATATGTACACTGTGTGGAGAAAACTGGTTTTACAACATTTGTGATACTTGTGGCCACTTTATATCAAATCTTTATATATAAATTCTGTTTTATTCCAAGAGAAATTCAACCTTTTTTCAGATTTCTGTCATTCTGTGTTATTCTGCACAAAGACGTGTTTAAGTTGTACCCACTTCCAGCCATGATTGTGCTGATTCCATAGAGCTGCAGGACTTATAGATTTATAGAGGTTTTATATATTTCAGTGCAACACAAGAACAGAGATGAGAATGGAAAAAGAGCAAAAAAAATGTCTTGAAACTGCTTGATGGGGTTCTTTAATCATAATTAATAATGAACCCATGATTTTTTTAGGCACTTACATGCAAAAATAAGCATACACTGTGAGAGTTTTCAGAACCAGTATTTATATAACTTGTACTTGTTCTTTGTGTCCTACAGCTCGCTGACTGGCTGCTGACCTGAGGAGAAGCTTTAAAAGACAGTTTTATGTATATCTGCTCACTGTATTACAAATAAATGGTCATTTCTGTGCAAATTTTGTATAAATGATGCATAATAATAATAATAATGGAAGAATACATTTCACAAAACAATAGGTACAGCTTGTTATTACAGTTGTCTGACATGAGTAAACATTGTTTTTAATAACTGCGTATCTCACTGAGCTTGTTTTAAGGACGTGTGAAATTCAAAGAGCCATATCTATTTTGAAGAGTTGTCAGTGAGATCGACTTGTTCCATCGCTGTCTGTTCATGAGTGATAACTTAGTTCACAGGAAGCTTTAAAATACAGTTTGTGGTAAACAGTGTGTTGTGTTTGCAGTCTGTGAATGTTGCCATGTTGGTATCATTTGGTAAAATGAGGACATCTATTTCTATATTTTATACTAAATATATTTGACCTTATCTCTGGTTTTACTTGGCCTATCGTCCTCAAACACAAACTGGCAGTGAGAGCGACTTGTCTGTTCTCGTGTGGTAAGTTCACAGGAAGCTCGTTCACATAAAAGGGTTCACTGGAGGGTAAGAATCTGCCATTTTAATTTATGTTTCATCATATAAGGAATAAAAATAGATTATTACCAATATTTGTCTAACATTGTGTCAAATGCCAAAATTTCAAAAATGAGTGGGTAATTAAAGGGAGAAATGGTTTTAAGTTTTCATTTTAACAGTGTTTATTTGAAATACAGTATTTTATTAGGATTACAATCTACAGAATATAAAATCTTTCACATTTTATTCAAAATCTGGTGATTCACAATCAAAAGCACATGACTGGGTTTGTCTTTAGGGGTTCCTGTCTCAGGTTTTCTGTTGTTTCTGTATTTGTTTTAATATTATCAGCAAATTGCATTAAATGTAGATGGGAAATTAAATGTCAATGACCAACTGAACACAGCTGTCAGTTCGAGAAGTCAGGAAACTTATTTTTCTTCTTATTTTAACACCAAAGAATTGAATTCCTTGAAAAGTACAAAAATGTGCAGCAGCTCATGCGAAAGTATTTCTCTTCCTAAAAAGCAGAAGGAGGTGAGAATGACAAGAAGGTGGTTAGAAAAGACATTTTAAGATTATGACACATAGACATGTTGATGATGATGTTGAGCTCATAATGAAATATCACAGTCAGCAGTCTATTCTGTTTGTTTTTTTTAAACCAGGATTTGGTTATCATAATTCACCAAAGATCATAGAAAGAACAACATAAACTCATGCTCCTGGTAAAACCAGGAAAAAAACAATTAAAAAAGCTTTCACGTTTTAATAACAGTGTATCTCAATGACCTTGTTTTAAGGACATGTGAAATTCAAAGCAGCCATATCTATTTTGAAGAGATGTCATACTCATGTCTGTCTGTTCATGATAACTGAGTTAACAGGAAGCTTGTTCACATAAAATGGGTTTACTGGAGGTAACTCAGCTCACAGCTGATCCTGACCTCCAAACTCCTCACAGGGTAAGAATCTGCTGTTTTGATTTATCTTTCATAGTATAAGAAATAAAAATATAGATTATTACCAAGATTTGTCTAACATGCGTTGAATCTCAAAACACCCAAAAATGTGGGGTTAATTAAGGGGAGAAGTTGATTTAAGTTGTTGGAACTTGGAAAAGTGTTTATATATAAATTCCATTTTATTCCAATTTTTTTAAAATAATTCAACTTATGATTTCTGTCATTCGAACTGTGTTTTTTTGCACAAAGACATGTTTGAGTTGTTATGATTGTGCTGATTCCATAGAGCTGCAGAAAAAGATTTATATAAGTGGCATAATTATTATTCCACGGGCCCGAGTGAAGGATACTATCATTACCATCCGGTACAATTTGCATTGTATTGTTTTAGTGCCCCGTACAGTTCTTGCATGGTGCAGGACTATGGACTACAGTGAAAAAAAAGACACGCCCAATTTCGAGGCCTTTTGCACTCTAAAACCAGTATTCATCATATACACTGATCTGATTCTGTGATCATAAAATAATGAGTTTGTCTACCTGATTGCAAAGTAGGGAAATATTATAAAGAAGAACTAGGAAATTCCCTGGGGGAAATTCTGAAAGGGCCACGGGGGCTACTGCCGGTGTGTGTACACTATGATGAGATTCTTCAGAGATTTCAAACAATTAATACTAGTAATGTTATGATACTATATAATATACAAGGAGCACACCTACAACAAGCATTCCTTTTCAAGTATTTATGTATACAGCAACCTATGACCTTTAACCTCAAAATGTGTGTGTGTGTGTGTGTGTGTCTGTGTGTGTGTGAGAAACATGTGTATCTGGAGGAGTGTGCGCACTTAAGCACGCATTTGTGTGTGTGTGTGTAACTAAAATAACATAAAGTTACGTGTGTGTGTGTGAAGCATGTGTATCTGGAGGAGTGTGCGCGCTTACGCGCGCTTGTGTGTGTGTGTAACTAAAATCACATAAAGTTACGTGTGTGTGTGGGTGAAGCATGTGTATCTGGAGGAGTGTGTGTGTGTGTGTGTGTGCGTGTATCTGTAACTGTAATCACATCAAAGGATCAAAGGCAGAGCAATCAACGGAATTAACTGCCAGTGTAGAATGTTCCGACACAGTGACAGCAGCCAGAGGTGGACAGACTGGAATTTCTGGCCTCGAACAAAAAGCATTTTTGGCAAAACCATAATATCTATCATTGATCCGACTTCACTTTGAGCGTCCTGAGTTCTTCCTGAACAGCTACATATGTTTTTTGTGAAGAAAAATGAAGAAATAGCTTTGTAAGAGCGATCTGAAAAACTGTTAAATATGCTTTTCTACAGAAATCTTCCTG
Organism: Centropristis striata; assembly: GCF_030273125.1. Classification (NCBI taxonomy): domain Eukaryota; kingdom Metazoa; phylum Chordata; class Actinopteri; order Perciformes; family Serranidae; genus Centropristis; species Centropristis striata. The sequence continues at coordinate 31,682,211 of NC_081533.1, forward strand.
CGTTTTTAATATGGGAGTCAATTAAAGTTTTAATGTCTCTAGGTGAAATCATGCAGGAGAAGTAGATGTTTGAAAATTTCCAGCTGATGTTCTTTTTCGCTCATTTTTTTCAGCCGTCCCATTCACTTCAATGCAAAATTTTGCTGACTCGAAGAGTTGCAGGACTAGTAACAGGACGAAATTGTGTCCGAAAGGGGAAGAAGAAAAACTCCACAGTATACCAATAGTGCTCGGTGCAATTGCCCCGTGGCCCTAATAAGGCTTCTTGTATGTTTATTTAAAGGGTCATATTTTGACAGCTTTCTTGTCAAAACTTCAATGTGCTTTTATTTTGAAAGCTACGCGTTGAGCACCACTGCAGCCAGTGGTGCTACAGCTGCTGAGAAAGGTCCGACTGCTGCTCAACATGTCAGTCAGTCTATGTTTGCTTCTCCTTTTGTATTTTCTGTCCGTGACTGATTGATTGATTGATTGATTGATTGATTGATTGATTGATTGATTGATTGATTGATTGATTGATTGATTGATTGATTGATTGGTTGGTTGGTTGGTTGATTGGTTGGTTGATTGGTTGGTTGATTGATTGATTGCTGATGGGCCCAAGGAGGAGACGGCCTAGACTCTCAGCCCTACCTCTACCCGTTTTATTTTATTATTTTTTTTAAATCATTGATTTTAACCATCCATTTACCCATTTTTAACCACCCAAAAGAAAAAAAAGTCCAGCTCTGCGTACAATACTACAACAGTGTATTAGGGACAAGTATGAAAAAAAAAAACAGTCTTGGGGGAGGGAGGTAATATTTCGAGAAAAAAGTGGCAAATCTATGAGAAAAAAGTAACAGATTTATGAGAAAAAAGTGTCATAGATATAACCAGCGATATCCTCCCATCTGTCCGTGTGTTGTAGTTACTGATGTAGAAAAGCTTTCACCTCATCCACATCAGTACAGTGTTCTCTTCTGAAAAGGCCCAATTCACAACAATGTCTCTGCAATGTCCGGATACTTCTGATAATATGGTGATTCTTGGCTAAAACCACAACTATTTCCTTATTGCTAAATCCAATTGCAAAGTACAATTTGATGAAGTCTCCCTGTAGACAGAGGACACGGCATGTGGCAGCTTCTGTGATGATGGAGCAATTTAAAAAAACAAAACACTAGCCTATTTTTCCGACTTTTTAATCTCATAAATCTGCTACTTTTTTCTCCTAGATTTGCCACTTTTTTTCTTTTTTACTTTAGCCGACAGGGTTAACGTCAATGAAGGTGGTAATTTACAGGGATCAGAGTGATATTAGACATAATGCACACTAATACTACTAACAACTGTTTGCACGTCCTATTTCAGCAGTAAAAAGACTTAATATAAACGCCCCTTTCTTCTTTCACATAATGGTATGATCCTAGTCTGTCCTCGCACATGATTGGCCGCATGGGGTGGCCATCAAAATGAAGTCCTGCCTGTCTGTTCATGTGTGATAACCTCATTTATATACAGTCTATGGTGAGAACTCTAAAACACGGAGGATGTGGTCAGACTCTGAGTTGATGGTGCAGCGTCACCCAGTTTGTGGTGAACAGTGTGTTTGCAGTCTGTGAAAGGCACATTGCTCATAGACGTGTAGATAAGCTGAATAAGAACTCTGACACCTCACTCCCTCTCTGATAACAGAACGATGACCTGCCTGTCATAGTGTTACAACATATTAATTGAAGGGAGAGTGTATATTTTAAATACAGTATTTTGTTAAAATTACAATTTACAGATTATAAAATCCTTTATATTTTATTCAAAACCTGGTGATTTACAATCTAAATCACATGCCTAGGTTTGTCTTCGGGGTTCCTTGTCTCAGGTTTTCTATTGTTTCTATATGTGTTTTAATACACTCTAAGAAATTATTCAAGGAGCCTTTAAATGTGAGGTATGCATACTAAATAAAAATGCTGAATATCATCATGATGAGTATTTGAGTTGACTATATTATTTGACTCACAGATTACATGGTTTAAATATTTTCCATATGGTTAACATAATATTTCAGTTACATTTACTTAATTTATGTGGTTATTGAGCCAAGTCATTTCGTTCAGACGTACTTGAAAATATTACTTTAATTTACTCATTACTCATGTTTTGTTTAACCTATTTGAGAGCTTTCAAATCAACTCAATATTTTTAAGTGTAAAAATGACATTAAATGTAGAGTGAAAATGAAATGTCAATGACCAACTGGACACAGCTGCCGGAAACATATTTTTAAATTATTTTTAATTTGTGTCTTTGGCAGCAACAGTCCAAAGAGGACACACTGACCAGCTGAGATGGCTTTGCGTGAGGCAAAATGGAAATTGTGTGAGTATTTTTGAGCTCAATTAATATTGAAGACATGTTTATAAACATTAACTTCCTTTGAAACTCTTATTGACTTTTACTGTAATAGTCAGTCTGGTTTGTAGGAAGTTGGTACAGTGTCCAAGAAAGGGCTCATGACTGTAAAGCCTGATTTCAATGAGAGCGTTTCCACCGGGCGCGCCGCGGAACGTGACAGCAACGTCTCAGCCGCGGCTCTCCGTGAGCATTAGGTAGGACTTCTATTTTCTCCGCGAGCCGCTGCTAAACCGCGTAAATCTCAACAGAGCAGATCGCACCAGACAGGAAGTCCGACTCAGAATCAACATAATACACTTCCGCCCCCTTTCAAAATAAAACACAATACGCAGTTCATGCAGCCTAAAACTACTTCACATCAACATTATGTTATGACCGGGGCACCAGATCAGCAATCAATCAATCAATCAATCAATCAATCAAAGGGTCTCAGAGGATCGGCGACACGGACGACAAGAGACTGATTGTTGAAGTGGAACATCATACAATCATTTATGACATAACACATTGTTTTTATAAGGATAGATGGTCAGATCAACATATCTTTCACCTCAGAGAAGCAAAGTAAGCTGTTGGTTGTTGTTGTTTACTTTATACACACAGTTTATCACGGGATCTTGCGGTCTCCCGTATGTTCAGGATTATCACGTGTTCTCGTTATCTCGCGTGTATATGGCTGGCTCGCTATGCTGCCGTTCTGCGGCCATTATGCACCCAGTGGAAATCCCCAGTAACTCAGCAGCTCCCACTGTGAGTTGGGAGGCTGCGTGAATGAAGCAGAGTGTCATGTCAGCTGATCCGATCCAGCTACAAAATCAGTACGACGTCCTAAACTTCCAAAAATGTCTATCACCATTGACCACTCCATAGAATTATTGGAAACCAGAATATTTGATAAGAACTTGTCTCTTTGTCTGTGGTTTTTAGTTCCTGTGTGCTGTGTGCTGCTGCTGCTCACGCTCCACCACGGCCATGCTGCTGACCCCAGCATTGAGGCACAGCTGGCTGATTGTCTGGAGGACAAAGACTACGACGACCTGCTGCAGACTCTGGAGACCGGACTCCCTCACGTAAACACTTCTCATCATGTTGTTATTGTTGGAGCTGGCATGGCGGGACTGACGGCTGCCAAACTGCTGCAAGACGCAGGACACAAGGTACAAACAAAAACCTCTGCACAGTGATATCAGCAGCAACACCTACTGTCTTTGAAACATAACATGACTTTCCCTTTGTGTATTTATCTGTTCTGGCAAGGTAACCATAGTGGAGTCTAGTGGTCGTGTTGGAGGACGAGTGGAGACCCACAGGAATGAAAAAGAAGGCTGGTATGCTGAACTGGGAGCCATGAGGATCCCAAGTTCTCACAAGTGAGTTTTTGTCTTCTTTTTTTTTAAACTGGGGGGCTCAGTGGGTTACGCTATTGTAAAGCATACAATTCAGTGTTGACACCAGTGCAGACTGCCAGTCTTGTCAATTGTGGTTTGTACTTCACCAAAATGTAACAAATGATGTACATGTACATGTTCCTGCATTAAATGTCTTGCTTGGACATCAACCGCTGTTGGTTTGTGCCAGGAGGATCTTTCTGCATTTAGTGTCTGACACGGGGAAGATCCCTCACAGAAACAAGCTAACGATGCCACCGCCACCTCTTCTCTCCACAGAATTGTCCACTGGTTTGTCAAAACGCTGGGGGTCAAGTTGAATAAATTCATCATGGATGACCCCAACACATTTATCTTTATTAACGGGACGCTGAAGAAGACGAGCACAGTCAAAGCAAACCCTGACGTTCTGAAGTACAACGTACTGGAGAGTGAGAAAGGGAAGTCAGCTGACGATCTGGTACAAAAAGCTCTGCAGTGGGTACGTAAGGAGACAGAATGAAGGAAAATAGTTTCACAGATTCACCAGCTTTGGAAAATACTTGCTAAATGATGCTTGCTTCACTAAGCAGACAAAGTTGCCCAGTTGGTGACGCAAGCACAAAAATATTTGGAATTGTTATGTTTCTGGGCCTCTTCTCCCAACTTTCTGTGTCAACTTTGGTTATACAGTTGAGTTTCTTTTTTATAGGTGAGGAATGAAGTGGAGGCTAATGGCTGCAGGGCTGCGCTGATGAAATATGACCGTTATTCTGTGAAGGTAAATCACAACATGATGTCATGAATGAAAAATTAAATCACTGTGTATTTTAATTCATTACAAATTCCATAGATTGGGTGTGGTTATTGAACCTTTCCACTACCCAAATGTCCAAAAATATATGTATAATTATTGATGTTTAAAAGATATATTTCACCAAGTTTAAATTGCAACTTTTTTGTGAGCCATCCTGACTGCACGTTATGTTTGTTGAACAGGATTATCTGAAAGAAGTGGGAGGCCTGAGTTCAGAAGCGTTGAGGATGATTGGTGACCTGTTGAACCAGCAGAGCCTCATGTTCACAGCACTGACTGAGATGATCTACGAGCAGAGTCAGATCAACGACTACACTGAGTGAGGCCCCACATTCTACACTTTCTGTTAATAAACCATTGTACCATTGTTTTTGCTGATACTCGGTTTACGTGCTGGTTACCTACTGTCCCTGAGTATTAACATGTTTGTCCACGTTTCAAATAAGACATGTCAAATAAAGTGATTTTCAGAGAAATATCACAATTTTAAGTTTTGTTTTGATAATCTATGAATGCCTCCAAGCTGCTCTCACAGTCTCATTCATAACCAATGATAACTCACTACATACTGACATATCGCAACCAGAAGAATGCATTTAATAACAGGATTGATTTGGGTTTTTTGCTTGTTTCGAAGGTATACAGAAGTGACTGGTGGGTCAGACCTCCTCCCAAAAGCTTTTCTCAAAGTCCTTCATGTCCCAATTTTCTTCAACTCCAAAGTCAAACGCATCAGCCAGTCAGATAAAGGTGTGATCGTATCGTACCAGACAGGCCAAGAGTCTCCTTTAACTGACCTTCCTGCTGACATCGTCCTGGTAACAACCACAGCCAAAGCAGCCCTTTACATGGACTTTGAACCATATCTCTCCATCCAAAAGATGGATGCACTGAGGGCACTCCACTACGACAGCTCCACCAAAATCCTCCTCACCTTCAGCCAGAAGTTCTGGGAGGACGACGGCATCCGAGGAGGAAAGAGCATCACCGACAGGCCCTCTCGCTTCATCTACTACCCCAGCCACAGCTTCCCACAGAACAGAAACATCGGCGTCCTCCTGGCTTCCTACACCTGGTCCGACGACTCCCTCCTCTTCTTAGGTGCGAGCGATGAAGACCTGAAAGAAATGGCTCTGAAAGATTTGGTCAAGATCCACGGTGAGCGCGTCAGGTCTCTCTGCACAGGGGTGGTGGTGAAGAGGTGGAGCGAGGATCCTCACAGCTTGGGGGCCTTTGCTCTCTTCACACCCTACCAGCATTTAGAGTACTCCAAGGAGCTCTTCAGGAGTGAGGGCAGGGTGCACTTTGCTGGCGAGCACACGGCCTTCCCTCATGCGTGGATCGAGACGTCCATGAAATCTGCAATCAGAGCTGCAGCCAACATCAACAAAGCTGCAGCAAGAGCTCACCACCATGACGAGCTCTAGGGTGGAGTTTGAGTTAAAGGCCAAAGGTTCATTATATCTAGCTAAAGCCTTTGAAATGTATCGTACATCTTAATGCTAATATTAATCAATTTAAACCTGTATTACCAATATGAGGCGTTTCATAATCACTTAAGCATAAGAAAAATAACATTATTTTATAAAGAATATTGACGAAAAAATGTATTCCAATATACATTTTTTTCTGCCAATCATGTATTGTCTATTGCCGCTTTGTCACATTACTGTAACTTGGTCCATATGTTTACTGCAGCTTTGCCTCACAGAAATAAAAGTTCAACCAAAAAAATGCCTGCTTTTATTTATAGGTACATGTTTCAGTTTTACACAATTTATAATAATAAATGCACCTGGACTGATTTTCAAGTGAAGTTACACTAACACATGGAATCATGAAGTTGTCATGTGATTTGCTCTTGCTGGTGTGATTGGTGAGTCCAGAGGGTTAATGAATTGGAGGTTTAAGCAGTGTGTGATGATGCATGATTAAAGGGAAACACGCTGCCAGCACTGCAGACACAAAATATTTAAAAATGCTGGGCAATTTAAACAAAGTAGATACAAATTTCAGCCCAATACACCATAAAGTGACAGTAAATGAAACATGAAATAGGCTGTGCCTGAGGCTTGGTGACATAGGGTTTATTTGCTGTTGTGACTAGAGGCCTTTAGGGAGCACTGATTGCCTTGCTGTACAATAGAGCTACTGTTATTCTTCTTTTTTTTTTTAATCTTGGATTTATTATTATTTATTTTTTCAATTTTCATGCCAACCAAAGGCATACATTCCTTGAAACGTACAAAGTGGCATGGCATCTTCACTGCGGTTAGAAAATAATTCTGTGGGAAATGGAAAACCTTTTAGAGGTTAAATGACACACCTCCATAGTGACAGTGTCGTTGTGTCATGCCATATCTTGCTATTTGCAGTCACGCGGGGAAAAAAGTTTCTGTGCCAAAATACAAAAACAAAGGAAAAGTCTATCTGCTTTCTTAAGAACAAGCTGATAGCTATCAGCTGATAGCTATCAGCTATCAGCTCACAGGGAGTTGGTGCTTCCTCATACTTCACACCTCCTCCCCTCTAGCTTACACAGGTGAGGCCACAATGAGGTTTTTCTTACCAGGACAGTGCTGTATAGTGAACGGGTATGGCTGGAGAGCTTGGCACCAACCAACGCAGGTCCTTCCATTTTGATGCATCCATTTAAAAGGCCTGTGATCAGTCTGTAGCACAAAAGGTAATACTTCAATGAATCAACAGCCCACTTAATAGCAAGCCCCTCTTTTCCACAGTTCAAACTGTTTCTTACTCAGGAATAGGACAGGCTTCTCCTCGTCAGGCTCTCCCTGGGCCAGCACGGCTCCGAGTCCACCACCAGAGTCATCAACCTGGACCAGAAATAGTTTTGTGAAGTCCGGGCTCTTTTGAAGCATCTCTGTCCAGAGTTTCCCAAAGGTTAATATCTGAAAGACAATTTGTATCCTCTTTTACCTGTGCTTATTTTGCCCCGCATTTCATCAATTAACTATTTATAATTTTACCTGTGGATGATGGATTTTCATAATTTGCTGTTGCTGGTTGAGCTGATGTGGAGGGCTGCAGGTGTGTCAGGTGGTGTGCATCTTATCACATATGAACATTGTGCTGTCAGTCGTTTTACGAATGCCTGTACTTGATTGGAGAATCCAATGGTTTTGAATGTAGGATCCAGCAGTGTTGAAAGGGGTCAGTGCTGTTTGGGTCTAAATAGCATCAGTAGTTTAGCTGTGTTGTGGCTTATTTTTCCCTTTAAGCCCGAGACTCTCTTCTCCTCTGGCAATCCTACTGTAATAGGATTGTCAGAGTCACTGTCTCTCTTCGAAGAGGCGTTGTAGCATGAGAAAGGTGCTGATCCAGCGTGTGTCCACCTCCTGAATAAGCTTTTTCCCTGGCTGATTCTTCTGTTCGTGCACTTCTCTGAGCTTCTCTTTTGCTGTTGTGCTGGTTTTCAAGAACGTGACCACTTTTTGTGCGCTTGTGCACATGTCTTCTAGGCCAGGAGTTGCATCAATTGACTTCTTCACCACTAAATTTAGTGAATGAGCATATTTTAGATTTAAAATTCTGACAGAGGCAACCATATTAGCTCCTGAATCTGTCACTTTGCCTCCAAAGTCCCCCATGAGAGACCTCGTTGCAGCAGTGATGTTAGCAGCTGTATGAGCTTCAGGGAAAGGCACTGTGGCAAGCTTCATAGAGTCATCCACATAATGGCAGGGCACTGCTAGATATGCGTCCATATTAATGGAGGTCCACATGTCAGCAGTCAGGCTCACAGCCTCTACCCTCTGCCTGACACCATTGGCCTTGGTCTTCTCCTCCTCGTATCTCTGGACCACCATGTTCTTTAGATGGTGGATCAAGTCTTTCAGGCAAAGAAGCAGTTTTTGCTTCAGACGTCATATGTCACATGCTTTTTCTCAAACTCAAGCAAGCTTTGAAGCAGTGGGTTTATGGAATTGTAGTTCAGGGGTTGAAGCACATATCGAAGCTGTGTCATACTGCCATCACTACCTGTAACCATTTGATACAAAATAAAGGAAACAAAGAATCTTATCCTCCTTTCTTAAGAACAAGGCTTTAAGCTAACAGCTAGTGAGGGAGTTTGTGCTTCCTCACACAACCAAAGGCTTACGTTCCTTGAAAAGTACAAACTTGGCATGGCAGCTGATGTTAAAATGGTTCTCTTCACTATGGTTAGAAAATAAATTCTGTGGGAAATGGAAAACCAGTTAGAGGAAGCATTGCAGTTAAGGTTTCTGATTCACCACACCTGGTCTATTGTGTATTTCTTCAGAAAATCATGTTACAATGTAAACACATTTCTGTCACAACCCAATAACAGAAGTGACACACCTCCATAGGGGCAGTTCTCAGGGCAGAACGGTTTAGCTGTTGTTTACGAGGTTGGACGCTTTTCCAAGGAATACAGAGCAGTCATGACAAGTCTCGCTATTTGCGGTCACGTGTTAAAAAAAGTTTCTATGCCAAAATGTTCATGTATAAGAGGTTACACTGTCACTGCAGATTTTTTCAAAAGCTGATCAGGACATTTACACACCTCACAAGGTAAGCATCTGCCATTTCATTTTGTTTCATATCAATAAGAACATTAATGCAAGTATTTATTTATTTTTAAATGTAGTGGGTGAAAGTTGCAACATACACTGTTAATTAAAGCAGCTATTCTCAACCTTGGGGTCGGGACCCCAATTGGGGTCGCGAGATGATTTCTGGGGGTCGCCAAATCATTTTGGAAGTCAGCTCTATCTCCACTGTGTTAAAGTGTTCATGTGTTCTAGTATTTTTGGTAATTTAATGTCTTTTTTTTGTCATTTTGTGTATTTTTTGGTCATTTTGTGTCTTTGTTTTGTCATTTTGTGTCTTTTTTTGGTCATTTTTTTTCTTTTCTGGTGAATTTGTGTCTTTTTGGTCATTTTGTTTCCTTTTTTTGGGCCATTTTGTTTCTTTTTTGGGTCATTTTGTGTCTTTTTTTGGTCAATTTGTGTCTTTTTTGGTCATTTTTTTTCTTTTCTGGTGAATTTGTGTCTTTTTGGTCATTTTGTTTCCTTTTTTTGGGCCATTTTGTTTCTTTTTTGGGTCATTTTGTGTCTTTTTTTGGTCAATTTGTGTCTTTTTTGGTCAATTTGTGTCTTTTTGTGGTATTTTTTTGTCATTTGGGGGTCAATTTGAGTCCTTTTTTGCTTAATATTATGTAATTTTTGATCATTTTGTGTCATTTTGTGGTCAATTTGATTCTTTTTTTGGGTAATTTTGTGTCTTTTCTGACAAAAACCAAAGTTCCAAGTTCTTACTTTCCAAGGAGTCTCTGGCTTGAAGCTGACTGTTACACACTCAGGAGGTCAGAATGGACCTTTAAACTTATAGCAAAGGACTTAGATTAAAAGTAACAATAAAATATAAAGTGAGTGGGGGTCGCGGACAACATGCATGTTAAATTGGGGGTCGCGACTCAAAAAGGTTGAGAACTACTGAATTAAAGGGAGAGATGCTTTAAACCTTTTGATTAATTAATTAATTAATTTTTTTAATGTGGTATTCCATTAGTTTACAATTTACAGAATGGAAAATCATTCAAATTTTATTCAACACTTGGTGATTTTTCTTCAGGGCTCCTTGTAGCAGGTTTTCTGTTGCTGAGTTTGTTTTTAATATAATCAGCAAATTGCAGAGATGTAAGTAAAAAAAATAAATGGCAATGACCAATTGAAACGGTTGGAGACGTCAGGAAAGTTGTTATCTAGTGTATTTTTCTCTTCACCGTCTTCATTTTCAGGTCACTGAAGGCAAAAAAACAAACAACTGAGATGGATCTACGTGAGGCAAATTGGAAACTGTGTGAGTATTTTCTAGAAAAATTAATGTTTTGTTTCTTTAAAATGTTAACTTTCTGACTTTTACTGTAGTAGTCAAGTTAATCTGGTTTGTATTAAATTGGCAAAGGCAATGGGTCCCAAAGTGCTGCACAGGCCAAGAACGTCATGCCATGTCATGTCATGTCATGTCACTGTGACTCAGCAGCTCCAACTGTTAGTTAGCAGGCTGTGAGAATGAAGTAGTCCTCACTGGGTTTTTTTTTTAGGATTAATTACTTTATTAATCCCACATGGGTAAATTCTAGATATGCTATGATGTTAGGTGCCTTGCTCAAGGGCACTTCAGTCCTTAACCTGTCAGTACCGGGATTCGAACCGGCAACTCTCTAGGCCACGGACTGCCCAGCTGTCCAGTTGCAAGAGCTTTGTCTGTCTCAGCAAGAAGATCAATAAGCTGCAGCAAAGAGTTTCTGCATTCTGTTCTCAGAGCTGCACAGTTCAGCTCCACACCCTTCTGCTCATTCCTGCAGCCTGTCTCCACTCTACCTGCCAGCCACTCCCACCTCATCAGCCAACTCCTCCCACCTGGACTCACAGCTGCAATTCACTGCAATCAGGACAGAAGCTGCTCCTGCACACACTCACTGCCAGATTGTTCTACGCCTTCATGCAAGACCTTCCACCGCTCACCTTTCCTGTTGCTGACCCTGCCTGCCCCTGACTCACCTACAGTCATGAAAAAATGATTAGACCAGCTTTGTTTTCTTCATTTCCTTGCTAATTTTAATTTCTAGTACAAGTGAAGGTACATTTGTTTTGACAAAAATAACAACAAAAATAGCTGATGAGAGTTGAATTTAAGAGCTGTTATCTAGACATTGCCCATGGTTTTCATGATAATAACCAAAATCATTATCCAGAAACCATGAATATTGTCTAGATATCAGCTCTTAAATTCAACTCTTATCAGCTATTTTTGTAAATAAAAAACAGAATATTTGATAAGAACTTGTCTCTTTGTCTGTGGTTTTTAGTTCCTGTGTGCTGTGTGCTGCTGCTGCTCATGCTCCACCACGGCCATGCTGCTGACCCCAGCATTGAGGCACAGCTGGCTGATTGTCTGGAGGACAAAGACTACGACGACCTGCTGCAGACTCTGGAGGACGGACTCCCTCACGTAAACACTTCTCATCATGTTGTTATTGTCGGAGCTGGCATGGCGGGACTGACGGCTGCCAAACTGCTGCAAGACGCAGGACACAAGGTACAAACAAAAACCTCTGCACAGTGATATCAGCAGCAACACCTACTGTCTTTGAAACATAACATGACTTTCCCTATGTGTATTTATCTGTTCTGGCAAGGTAACCATAGTGGAGTCTAGTGGACGTGTTGGAGGACGAGTGGAGACCTACAGGAATGAAGAAGAAGGCTGGTATGCTGAACTGGGAGCCATGAGGATCCCAAGTTTTCACAAGTGAGTTTTTGTCTTTTTTTATTTTAAAGTTGGGGGCTGGCAGTCTGCACTGGTGTCAACAATGAATTGTATGCTTTACAATTTATTGTGCAGACTGCCAGTCTTGTCAATTGTGGTTTGTACTTCACCAAAATGTAACAAATGATGTACATGTACATGTTCCTGCATTAAATGTCTTGCTTGGACATCAACCGCTGTTGGTTTGTGCCGGAAGGATCTTTCTGCATTTAGCGTCTGACACGGGGAAGATCCCTCACAGAAACAAGCTAATGATGCCACCGTCACCTCCTCTCTCCACAGAATTGTCCACTGGTTTGTCAAAACAAGTGAAGTTACACTAACACATGGAATCATGAAGTTGTCATGTGATTTGCTCTTGCTGGTGTGATTGGTGACTCCAGAGGGTTAATGAATTGGAGGTTTAAGCAGTGTGTGATGATGCATGATTATGCAGACACAAAGCACTGGTTCAAAATATTTACAAATGCTGGGCAATTTAGACAAAGTAGATACAAATTTCAGCAAATTTCAGCCCAATACACCATAAAGTGACAGTAAATGAAACATGAAAAAGGCTGTGCTTGAGGCTTGGTGACATAGGGTTTATTTGCTGCTGTGACTAGAGGCCTTTAGGGAGCACTGATTGCCTTGCTGTACAATAGAACTACTCTTATTCTTCTTCTTTTTTTAATCTTGGATTTATTATTATTTATTTTTTCAATTTTCATGCCAACCAAAGGCATACATTCCTTGAAACGTACAAAGTGGCATGGCAGCTGATGTGAAAGTGTTTCTCTTCACTGTGGTTAGAAAATAAATTCTGTGGGAAATGGAAAACCTTTTAGAGGTTAAATGACACACCTCCATAGTGACAGTGTCGTTGTGTCATGCCATATCTTGCTATTTGCAGTCACGCGGGGAAAAAAGTTTCTGTGCCAAAATACAAAAACAAAGGAAAAGTCTATCTGCTTTCTTAAGAACAAGCTGATAGCTATCAGCTGATAGCTATCAGCTCACAGGGAGTTGGTGCTTCCTCATACTTCACACCTCCTCCCCTCTAGCTTACACAGGTGAGGCCACAATGAGGTTTTTCTTACCAAGACAGTGCTGTATAGTGAACGGGTATAGCTGGAGAGCTTGGCACCAACCAATGCAGGATCCTTCCATTTTGATGCATCCATTTAAAAGGCCTGTGATCAGTCTGTAGCACAAAAGGTAATACTTCAATGAATCAACAGCCCACTTAATAGCAAGCCCCTCTTTTCCACAGTTCAAACTGTTTCTTACTCAGGAATAGGACAGGCTTCTCCTTAAAGTTGGGGGCTGGCAGTCTGCACTGATGTCAACAATGAATTGTATGCTTTACAATTTATTGTGCAGACTGCCAGTCTTGTCAATTGTGGTTTGTACTTCACCAAAATGTAACAAATGATGTACATGTACATGTTCCTGCATTAAATGTCTTGCTTGGACATCAACCGCTGTTGGTTTGTGCCAGGAGGATCTTTCTGTATTTAGTGTCTGACACGGGGAAGATCCCTCACAGAAACAAGCTAACGATGCCACCGCCACCTCCTCTCTCCACAGAATTGTCCACTGGTTTGTCAAAACGCTGGGGGTCAAGTTGAATAAATTCATCATGGATGACCCCAACACATTTATCTTTATTAACGGGACGCTGGAGAAGACGAGCACAGTCAAAGCAAACCCTGACGTTCTGAAGTACAACGTACTGGAGAGTGAGAAAGGGAAGTCAGCTGACGAGCTGGTACAAAAAGCTCTGCAGCGGGTACGTAAGAAGACAGAATGAAGGAAAATAGTTTCACAGATTCACCAGCTTTGGAAAATACTTGCTAAATTATGCTTGCTTCACTAAGCAGACAAAGTTTCCTGGTTAGTGACACGCAAAAAAGTATTTGGAATTGTTTTATTTCTGGGCCTCTTCTCCCAATTTTCTGTCAACTTTGGTTATACAGTTGAGTTTCTTTTTTATAGGTGAAGGATGAAGTGGAGGCTAATGGCTGCAGGGCTGCGCTGATGAAATATGACCGTTATTCTGTGAAGGTAAATCACAACATGATGTCATGAATGAAAAATTAAATCACTGTGTATTTTAATGCATTACAAATACCATAGATTGGGTGTGGTTATTGAACCTTTCCACAACCCAAATGTCCAAATATATATATATATAATTGTTGGTGTTTAAAATCACTGACTCACTAAATAGAGTTCACCAAGTTTAAATTGAGACCTTTTTGTGAGCCACCCTGACTGCACGTCATGTTTGTTGAACAGGATTATCTGAAAGAAGTGGGAGGCCTGAGTTCAGAAGCGTTGAGGATGATTGGTGACCTGTTGAACCAGCAGAGCCTCATGTTCACAGCACTGACTGAGATGATCTACGACCAGGCTGACATCAACGACCAAACTGAGTGAGGCCCCACATTCTACACTTTCTGTTAATAAACCATTGTACCATTGTTTTTGCTGATACTCAGTTTACCTGCTGTTTACCTACCATCCCTGAGTTAGTCTAGGTATAGGAGAGTAACCTTTGATGTTAAAACCAAGGGAAAAGGGAAAAGCAGGTAAACAGAGTATTAGCATGTTTGGCCACATTTTAAATAAGTAAATTGGATTTTTGGAGGCTTTATCATACTCAAAAAGTTGCGACATTTTGAACGTACATCAAGACTGGTGTAAAATTTTATATTTTAGTTGTCGCGCGAAAGGGCATGGCAAATAGGCTCAGTGGCGTCCCCTCGAAAGTCAAGAAAATTTGGCTCCTTGCACTTGAATGAGAAACGAGAACCAGAAGAGAATAGAGAAACGAAAATTGGTACATACGTTTATCATAGGGAGACACAACAAAAAGTCTCAAAGACCCATACTTGAAAACGAACAGGAAGTTGGCCATCTTGACTGAAACTTCGATTTTTTGTGGGGTTTTTTGCTCCCAAAGTTTTAACCTCATCAATTTAAAATTTGGTCAGTATCATCTTAAGAAGTTGGTGATTACAAAACTGGTTTGCAATTTAATTTTTTTTTAAAGTATGTGGGCGTGGCATGGCAACGAAATATGGCATTTTCTTCATAAAACAGGAAGTTGCAATAACTTGAGCTTACATTATTCAATCTGTCCCAAAGTTCTCATGCATGACGACAGTCCCGGGCTGAACCCGTTGATATGTTAATATTTAACGATAGTTGTAGTTATATAGTTTGGCCTGCTCAACATATTTTCTCCACTTTTTAGAGAAAACTGTACATTTTCATTTAACAGTGTAGGTGTGGTGGCTTTGCAAATTTCGATGACTCGCAAAAGTCACACTCTTATGACTTGAAGTGCTCTAACATCAGCAAACTTTGTCCAGTTTGGCCCAAATTACTCATGCGTGATGAGAGTCCAGCCCTGAACACAAAAATATATTAATATTGGCACATTATCATTGCCCCCTGTCGGCTACAGGAAGTAACATTTTTACTCTATGATGTTCTGCTCTAAGCTGGTTAATCTATCAGCTTCAAACTTGGTCAGAAAAGCCTTGACAAGTTGATGATGTATTGTTGAGAAGAATGTGCATTTTCATGAAAAGGCGTGGCTCTGGCGGCGTGGCTCTGGCGGCGTGGCTCTGGCAGCGCGGCGAAAATTGCTTACTCGCAATTAAACGAAAGTTGGTATAATTTTAGCATACATTGTCCAATCTGCCCCAAATTTGTCATGTGCGATCAGACTCCAAGCCTGAGCATAGCCAAATATCCATTTTGACACATTGTCATAGTGCCGCCCATTGGTGACAGGAAGTAACATTTTTCCTGCTCCTAGCCGGTTCACCATATGAACTTCAAAATGGGTCAGGAAAGCCTCAACGTGATGATGATGCATTGTGCACATACATTATGCACCGAGATGGTGTGTTTAAATTAAACGGTATGTCTCTGGTGGTGTGGCAAATTTTTAGCGCCATGAACAGGAAGTGGTTCTAACTTGAGTATACATTGTCCAATCTGCACCAAAATTGTCATACATAATCAGAGTCCAGCCCTGAAAACAGCCCTATATCAATATTGACAGATCGTCATAGTGCCCCCTGCTGGCGACAGAAAGTGACATTTTTTATGCAGTTCTTAGCTTAACCCCCGCAGTAGGTTAAACTTAGAGACATGAAATTTGGTATATAGATGTAACATGTGTAGATGTACAAAAAGCCTCTTGGACTCATACCGAAAAACTAATAGAAAGTCGGCCAACTTAAATCTAATGAGCAAATTGAGGGCATTTTGGGCCATTTCCAGGCTCTGTACTTTAACTAACTCCTCCTAGAGATTTAACCTGAATAACTTTAAACTTGGTCTGTATCATCTTCGGACCTTTGTGATTAAACAAAATTTCCAGCGTTGAATCGCGGTGAATTTAGAGTACTCGCTTGTACAGGAAGTGGCTCTAACTTGAGAATACATTGTCCAATCTGCACCAAATGTGTCATGTGTGATCAGAGTCCAGGCCTGAACATAGCCATACATCAATATTGACACAAAGTTATAGGGCCCCCTGTTGGCGAAAGAAAGTTACGTTTTTTATTCGTTTTTTTTATTTATTTGTTGTTGTTTTTTGCTTGTTTCGAAGGTATACAGAAGTGACTGGTGGGTCAGACCTCCTCCCAGAAGCTTTTCTCAAAGTCCTTCATGTCCCAATTTTCCTCAACTCCAAAGTCAAACGCATCAGCCAGTCAGATAAAGGTGTGATCGTATCGTACCAGACAGGCCAAGAGCCTCCTTTAACTGACCTTCCTGCTGACATCGTCCTGGTAACAACCACAGCCAAAGCAGCCCTTTACATGGACTTTGAACCATATCTCTCCATCCAAAAGATGGATGCACTGAGGGCACTCCACTACGACAGCTCCACCAAAATCCTCCTCACCTTCAGCCAGAAGTTCTGGGAGGACGACGGCATCCGAGGAGGAAAGAGCATCACCGACAGGCCCTCTCGCTTCATCTACTACCCCAGCCACAGCTTCCCACAGAACAGAAACATCGGCGTCCTCCTGGCTTCCTACACCTGGTCCGACGACTCCCTCCTCTTCTTAGGTGCGACTGATGAAGACCTGAAAGAAATGGCTCTGAAAGATTTGGTCAAGATCCACGGTGAGCGCGTCAGGTCTCTCTGCACAGGGGTGGTGGTGAAGAGGTGGAGCGAGGATCCTCACAGCTTGGGGGCCTTTGCTCTCTTCACACCCTACCAGCATTTAGAGTACTCCAAGGAGCTCTTCAGGAGTGAGGGCAGGGTGCACTTTGCTGGCGAGCACACGGCCTTCCCTCACGCGTGGATCGAGACGTCCATGAAATCTGCAATCAGAGCTGCAGCCAACATCAACAAAGCGGCAGCAAGAGCTCACCACCATGACGAGCTCTAGGGTGGAGTTTGAGTTAAAGGCCAAAGGTTCATTATATCTAGCTAAAGCCTTTGAAATGTATCGTACATCTTAATGCTAATATTAATCAAATGCTGATGCTTTGGGCTGGTGTACCCTGACTGTAATAACCCAATGACCGCATGGTTGCTGCAGCTTTGACTCACAGGAATAAAGCTACAACAAAACAAATAGTTGTTGTTGTTATTGATTTCTAATGATAAATCCATCGGGCAAATTCCATATATGTCCATTTGAATGTTACAAGTTATGGCTATTGCTCAACAATATTTTCATATAATGAAACCAGATGGACGTCCCCCTGACTCCTACATACACTTGTTTCCCCAGGTTATTTATCCCCAGCATGTCTTCAGCGGCTTCTCACCACATTATTAATGCTGCTGCCTGTTAACTTGTGGTTTCTCACCTTCTTCTGTCTGGACATGAAGTCCTCACCTCTACGCTTATGGATCAATTGACCAATAAATCACTGAAGTGTTATTGTCTCTGTTTTGGTCCTTTTCCTTGCTACCTTGCACACACCTGCCTGACACTTTACAGCCTTACTACGATCACTTAGATCTGATCAGCAGAAGCTGGAGATTCAACACGTACATTTTTCTAACTATTCTACCTGTTTATCCATTACTTTGTGACTAGTTTACCTGTTTATCCATTACATTTTGCCATCTATTTTACCTTTTATCCATTATTTTAATTATTTTGCCTGTTTATCCATTATTTTTTTATTTCTATTTTAGCTTTTTATCCATTACTTTAATTATTTTTACCTGGTTATCCATTATTTTACAACTGTTTTACCTTGTTATACATTATTTTAACTATTTTACCTTTTTTTCCATTATTTTATGACTGTTTTACCTGTTTATCCATTATTTTAACTATTTTACCATCCATTCCTTTCTAACTAATTTACCTGGTTACCCATTATTTTAACTATTTTACTTGTTTATCCATTATTTTACGACTATTTTACCTGTTTATCCATTATTTTAACTATTTTACCAGTTTATCCATTTTTTAAAACTATTTTACCAGTTTATCCATTCCTTTCTAACTAATTTACCTGGTTTCTGTAGGAATAAAGAATATATTCGGATTGGCTGAGTTTTTTTAATTCATGACCGGGTTACTTAAGTTCAAACAGAAGGCATGTGTAGGAGTTCAGCTCAGGCCTGGGCTGGGATGAGAAGCAAGATAGGGAGGAGAGATAGGATGAATCGGGACGGGGTGTGCCCAACCCACGAAGAGGAATGTAAAATTTGTAATCACTCTCTAATCATCGAGATCACATTGCAGAGTCCAGCGCTGAGCATTGCATTTGGCTATTATTCTTTCAATAATTGGTTAACTTTATTCATTTGTTCTGAGTGTTTTGTAAGACCAAGTTTAGAAAAAAGAGCCGGGTGAGCGTTGGAGGGTTTAAAAGCCCATGCTCTAACATTACCCATTACTTTAACTATCTTACCCATTTATCTATTATTTTAACTTTACCTGTTAATCCATTACTTCAACTATTTTACCTGGGTATCCATTATTTTACAGCTATTTTATGTGTTTATCCATTACTTTCTAACAAATTGACCTGTTTATTCATTATTTTACAACTATTTCACCTTGTTATCCATTATTTTAACTATTTTACCTGTTTTTCCATTATTTTACCACTATTTTACCTGTTTATCCATTATTTTTACTATTTTACCAGTTTATCCATTCCTTTACAACTATTTTACCTGTTTATCCATTACTTTCTAACTATTTTACCTTTGTATCCATTACTTTACAACTATTTTACCTCTTTATCCATTATTTTACAACTATTTTAGCTGTTTATCCATTACTTTTTGCTCTCTATTTTATCTGTTAATTCATTACTTTATTCATTAGTATTTCCCATTTTTGTTTCCTATTCAAATAGTTTATCCTGTATCAACTTCTCTGCTGTCTTGCTAACCAGCGCTCTCAATGGCAACATGTGTCTTTAAGATTTTATAACTGATCTGGGTTTGTGGACGTGTGAATTGTTTGCTGCATCAGCTAATCACCCCGGGCTGCAGCAGACACTAAAACCACCACTGCTTATGAAGTCTGCAGAATATACAACACAGAGAACTGTTTATGGGCTGTGAATCACTGTGATGAAACACTTTGATTCCTTTCACTTCTCTGAAAGCATGTGACTGTGGCATTGACAAACAGATAGTAGATGAACGACTGATTCAGAAAAAATCCTTGTATTTCCTCATCTGGTTTGGCAGCTTTCCCGTAAGATGACTCACGTCTCCTCGTTGATGATGTTGAGTAACTGTACTTTTTTTTCTGATCATAAGACTCAGCTGGTTATTGGAGATCATCTGATTGCTGGTTAACCATGAAACTTAAAGCCCCTGGTAACAAAAAAGAAGGCGTGATGTTTATGATCAGGCCGGTCAGATGAGAGAAAAATTCCAGCATTGAGTCAAATTGCAGTATATAAGAGATGATTACATCTGATCACTGTCAGACCACAGCTCGGTGTTTAAGCTCCATGAAAGGTAGGAATAACTCTTTAAATCTCACTATGATTATATAATATATAACAGTAAAATATGTATCAATAAACCAAAGTAATCCAAAGACAATGTAGAATAACAGAGACCTTTTGGTGTCATAGCAGAATACAATTTTCAACAGGATCATAACATAAATGTACATAACTTTAATGTAAAAGATGTATTGTAACTTTACAAAATGTGACTTAAACATTTTGTCTCCTTGTGCCACCAAAGACGGAAAGAAAAGCTGCCAAACTCCGATGGATCCACATCTGCTCAAATGGAAATTATGTGAGTATTTTGCAGCAATATTGTGCATTCTTTTATTAAGACAAGCTTTAAAAACTCTGAAAACACCTCAAAAGAAAATAAAAGCCATTAAAAACCTGAAATTAGCTGCTCTGTTTCACAGACTTTAAGGTGTTCAGAGTTCAGTTTGAATCATTTTGTTACTCTGTGACAGTCAGTGGTCAGTTCCTTCATCTGTTTCTTTTCCAGTGGTTTGAGTGGTGTGTAGAAGTTCTGCTCTGAGCACAAGATTTTTAAGGTTTCAGTTTAAGTTCATAACTGCAAGATGACATAAGGAGAGGACAGTCAGCCAGACTTTTTCCACTTCATAGTGTGTCGCGAACTGACTAGAAGAAATAGGATTTGCAGACAAAATAACAACTTGCTATGACAGCTTAGAGCACTTTCACAACCCAAGGTTTAGTCCGATTTAATGGAACTCTCCTGGTTAAATCCTATATACACTGCAAATTATTTGTTTCTTACCAAGATTTTAAAAAATTGTGTTAGATAATTTATCTTGTTTTAAGAGTTAATTTCTTATCTTAAGCGTTCAACATGCTTATTTCTAGATTTAACAATCGTAATTTAAGTAATCTTGTCAAGTGAAATCCATGCAGCAAGATAATTTTCCTCAGATTTAGCGTTTTTATCTTGTTTTTAGACACACCTTTTTTGCAGTTTATAGGGGTGAATGCATGGCTTTAATGTTGGTAACTATGTTCAGAATTCAACCTGTTTGTAAGAACTACCTGTCTATATCCAACCTGTTTTATTTAGTTTGTTTTCTGTTTTTTATTATTATTATTATTATTATTATTAATAATAATAATAATAATAATAATAATATTATTATTATTATTATTTCTTACTGATAAAATAATAATTATTGTTATCAATATGTATTATTATAATTATTAATTTTATTATTGTATTTTATATATTTTTTTTTATTTACTTTATATTTTATTTTTATATTTATTCTATTATTCATTCATTTTTATTAATTTATTTTTTGCTTTTTTGTTTTGTTTGAAAACTTAAAATGTTTGAAAGCTGTTGCGCTGCATAAGTGAAAATGGTAAATGAAAATAAAAAAGTATTTAAAAAAAATAAATGTAGAGTAGTAGAAGTATAAAGTTACATGTGTGGAAATACTCTAGTAAAGTACAAGTACCTCAAAATGTAACTTAAGTACAGCACTTGAGCAAATGTACTTCTTATTATAAATGATCAAGCAGGACTAAATGTTTAAAGACTACTAAATAATTTAGATTTTTCACATTTATCCTAATTAGACCAGGTATAATAAAGTCAGGTTTCAAGAGTTTGTCTCACAGTATGGAACATAAACCTCAGGAACATACTTGAGTTTTCCAAAAAGGCTGTGAAAAAAATGCTGAACGAGAGATTACATTGAGTTAGAGAAGCTGGTGGAACAGAGCGGGAGCCAGACGTCAATCATGACTTCTTTGTGTTTTAAAGGTCGGTAAAGAACAGAGGCAGAGTTTACTTAGCCAGACTCTGGCTTTAGTCTTCTCCTTCACACTTTTGGATTGAATATTTCAACATCACGGGAGGTTACGCATCTTTTGACAAGAGTTCCCTGTTTGATTCTCTGTGTATCCAGCTGCTGCCTGTGTGCTGCTGCTGCTCATTATGTACCACAGCAACACTGCTGCTGTCAGCATGAAGGAACATCTGGCTGATTGTCTGGAGGACAAAGACTATCACAAGCTGCTGCACACCGTTAAAACCGGCCTCCCGCACTTAAACACATCCCATCATGTGGTTATTGTCGGAGCTGGCGTGGCGGGACTGACGGCTGCCAAACTACTGCAAGACGCAGGACACAAGGTACAAGCAACCAGTTGATGCTTTAAAGCTGCTTTCATCGCTTTGTTTAGCCACAAAATGTTAAAACACGATGACAGATTTGTCACCACCAATAAAAGGCCAACTAGCTCAATAACGGAAATTATGTGGAAATTTGTCTGAATAAGAACCCTTTTTTTAAATAAAAGTCACACCAGCAATGGTACAATAAATAGCAACAGGGAAAGTGTATTTTTTGGGTTAATGGGCCTAATGGGACTAATGGTTTTTGGTTCACTTGGAAATTCTTTTCTGACTATTGGGCTGTCAGACGAATGAAACAGCCAATAACATGGCACAAATCGGGCGAAATCTGATAGGGACTGCCCAATGATCTGACACCCCAATAGCCAAAAAAATGTCCCATTGGACCAAAAGCCCAATTCTCCGAAGGCCCATTAACCCAAAACACAATCCCATTGGTGCGACAGCCAAATGACCTGAAAATATACGTTGAATTTGTTCAGTGACTGCTGAAATGAATAGTATATAATAATATATTGTCAAAACAGCAAAGCTTTAAATGTTTCTGATGAAGCACTTTATTTACGGTTCTGACAAGGTTACCATAGTCGAGTCGAGTGGTCGTGTTGGAGGACGAGTGGAGACCTACAGGAATGAAGAAGAGGGCTGGTATGCTGAACTGGGAGCCATGAGGATCCCAAGTTCTCACCTGTAAGTAAAAATGTTTTTCAATTTAAAATAAATCGCCACAAATGTTATATTTTGGGTCGTAACCACTGGGTGCAATACCTATATACTCAACACTTTTTGACAGGTGACATTTCCTGTTTCATTTGCCTTAAGAAAAAGATCTCAAAATTGATGTGGAAAAGCTCCATGTCAACAAGTGTCTCATCTATTCACAGTATCGTCCGCTGGTTCGCTCAAGAACTGGGAGTCAAACTGAATAAGTTTGTAATGGAGGACATCAACACATTTTACTTTGTCCATGGACTGCGGAAGAGGACATACGCAGTAAAAGCAAATCCAGACATCCTGAAGTACAAACTGCCCAGAAGCGAGAGGAAGAAGTCAGCCGACGATCTGTTTCAGCGAGCTCTGCAGAAGGTGGGCACTGACCTGGATATGTGGTGAAATATATCCATTAATAAGCTCTGGAAACAACAGTGTTTGCTTATTGCTTAAATAACACCTGGGTGTCTTTCTGTAGGTGAAAGATGAAGTGGAGGCACATGGCTGCAAAGCTGCACTACGGAAGTATGACCACTATTCTGTGAAGGTAAATCCCAATGTGATCTTGTTACGTTCTACGACATGAGCACCAAGTCGGACACAAAAGACTTTGTGCTCTGAAAAAAAAATGTCAATGTTGTAGTCCTCCAACGCAAATCTGATGGTCCCAATGATCTGATAACCCAATATTTAAAAAAAATGTCCCATTGGACCAAAAGCCCAATTGTCCAAAGGCCCATTATCGCAAAACACAAACCCATTGGTGCGACAGCCCAATTACCTGAAAATATACGCTGGATTTGTTCAGAGTCCAGTGACCAGTGGCCATTCTACTTTCCAGTCTCTGATAACATAGTTCTCAATTTAAACAATCCGGGTTGTGTTTTGATGTGCTTCTTAAAAAATAAGATTTATTTATGACGCTGTTTAAGAAATGGTTTGGGCACCAATCCACTTGCTTAGGGTTAGGGATTATGGTTTGGGTTAAAAGTATCACTTGTATGTGAAAATAGTAGCAAAACACACTTAACAGCAAAAATACAAAAGGAAAGTGTGTTTTTGGGATAATGGACCCTCGGACAAATGGTTTTTGGTTCAATTGGAAATTCTTCAGACTACTGGGCTGTCAGAACAATGAAACAGCCGAACCATGGCACAAATTGGATGCGCATATGGAAAAAGAGAACTTATTTTAAGATGCTTAGCTCAAAATGTACATCACCAGGAATGTAAGATTAAATTTAAAGTTGAGTGATTGAACACCAAACAACAAAACATTTGTGTTGTTTTGCAGGAGTATCTGAAGGAAGAGGGCGGCTTGAGTCCAGAAGCAGTGAGGATGATCGGAGACTTGCTCAATGAACAGAGCCTCATGCACCTGGCACTGACTGAGATGATCTACATCCAGAGCGATGTCAGCGACAAAACCAGGTACGAGTTGTTCATATAACACATTTGTGCATTAACTTTTGTTTGGTTCAAAGCCAGGGTGGAATCAAAATAGTCTTATAGCAGAAATGTAGATAACAATGCACACTCAAAGTTCTTCTTTGGTGGTTTTCAGGATGTTTTACTCATTTGTGCACATGAAAAGAGATGGACGTTGTTCTGGGAACAATAACAAGAGAAGTAAAGAGAAGATCAGATGTAGCCTACTTTCTCAAGTTGGCAAATGTGACCAATAGAAACATTCTCATCAGATCCGTTTTGACAAGTTGTCAGACGTAGAGTTTTTAACTTTGGGAAACCTTGGGTGAAAGAGTTTGGCAAATCCAACGTGCACTTGGTTTAAGGCAAGCTGATGCGTAAAACTAATTCAAAAATACTTTCATAACACTTCCTCATTCCACACTGAATCACTTTCACAGACAGGGTTGTGTGCAAAGACTCAAATGCTTCTTTTTTAGGGCATAACTGAGTCATAGTTTCACCACTTTGGTTTCTATTAATCTTTGCAACCAGTAGCTTTTATGTATATTTATTCAGCTTTATCTTTAACATCAAGTATCAACAACAGCAACAACAACATCAGTACTAACATTTGTGCCCAATACAATAAGACTTACAATGTGTCCTTTTGTTTTTAAGTTACAGCGAAGTGACTGGAGGGACAGATCTCCTCACCAAAGCTTTCCTCACTGTCCTCGATGTTCCCATCCTACTTGACTCCAAAGTCAAACGCATCAGCCAATCAGATAATGGTGTAATTGTCTCATATCAGACTGGCAGCCACTCCCCCTGGACAGATATTTCTGCTGACATCGTTCTGGTAACAACAACAGCCAAAGCAGCCCTTTTCATGGACTTTCATCCACCTCTTTCCATCAGAAAGATGGAGGTGTTGCGTGGGGTCCACTACGAAAGCTCAACTAAAATCATTCTCACCTTCAGCAAGAAGTTCTGGGAGGAGGACGGCATCCGAGGAGGAAAGAGCATCACCGACAGGCCTTCTCGGTACATCTACTACCCCAGCCACAGCTTCCCAGCTAATCAGACCATCGGCGTCCTCCTGGCTTCCTACACCTGGTCCGACGACTCCCTCCTCTTCTTAGGTGCGAGCGATGAAGACCTGAAAGAAATGGCTCTGAAAGATTTGGTCAAGATCCACGGTGAGCGCGTCAGGTCTCTCTGCACAGGGGTGGTGGTGAAGAGGTGGAGCGAGGATCCTCACAGCTTGGGGGCCTTTGCTCTCTTCACACCCTACCAGCATTTAGAGTACTCCAAGGAGCTCTTCAGGAGTGAGGGCAGGGTGCACTTTGCTGGCGAGCACACGGCCTTCCCTCATGCGTGGATCGAGACGTCCATGAAATCAGCAATCAGAGCTGCAGCCAACATCAACAAAGCTGCAGCAATAACTCACCACCATGACGAGCTCTAGGGACTTAAATCTAGCATCTTTGCTTGGCTGCCTTAAGGGTGTAATTGTCAGTCTGCATCAAAGAGGTTGATTTTGGCAGTGAAATATGGCTTGAAATCTATAATCAGATGTCATCCACTTGTGCAGCATCTAAAGGGATGACTGTCTTTGAAAACAATCTAATCTATAACTTTAATCGACCTCAACTGATCACTTCTAGGCAAAATGGTGACAACAAATGCAGCTGTGTTAGTTTCAAACCTGACCTTCATAAGTTATCAATGTTGGGTTCAGCTTAACACTCTTTAGTTATACTCGTAGTTCCTTGGCTTGTTGCTTAACACAGTGGCTCTGGTTCGATGAGGCTGTCCAGTATGTGTGCGCGTCCTGACACCAAAGTAACTTTTGTCTTTTGGCCTTGAGAACTGGTATGTTTTAATTAAACCAACCTCCACCAACGAAAAAAACCTGAACAATAATTGTCTAATGTCGCTTTTGGGGAGCTCTGAGACCCACAGAACCCACAGTCAGCCAGACTTTCCTTCCAATCTGCCTTCTTGTGGAAACCCTTGTCAATATGTTTTGATCATGAAGCCATTCCCTTCCCCAACTCATCGCATCCACCTTATTTTTAAATACTTATCTAACATCCAGTTTTATGGGAAGCAATTCCATTTGATCGATTCCCCTCAGATTAAAGTTTACTAGATTATTTTAAAAATCGTATTATTAACAAGCACTTAGTCATGATAAAACATTGGTAAAACACATTGGGTAAGCCCAATAAACATCAAAAACAAGACCACAACAACTGGCCTCCAATAATATGTATATTTTATTTTGTTTTTAAGTGAATATGGGCAGCAATACACATATTGACATTTGGTAAATACAGAGAAAGAAAGAGCAGCATGTGACAAACTGATCTGTAATTTAAGAGCTCAGATACAAATATAAACTAAAAAACAACTGGTGAAATAGTTACTCACAGCAGGGCATTTCTACACCAAAAATTGTAATTTATCCTCTCTATTTAATGAATTTGTAAGTAGTGGTTAATGCAAATTAGTTTCTTAACTCAGCAGTTTTCCTGCTCTGTGCAGAAACAGCAGAGGTAAAATCAGACTGCCTGGCAGGTTGAGCCAGACTCCTAATATCAGCGCCACACAGCCGTCACTGTGGCGCAGCACATGTGATTTCTCCAGAACAACACAAACGAGGCACCCTCCACACCACAGCCACAGCACTCCCATTATGGCAGTCATGGTGTAGAAAGCCCTCTGCTTTGATTGGTCGACCCGCTCCCTGCCCCTGCCCCCGCCCACTTCACCCGGCCCGGGACGAATCAGGACACAGAGGACACGAACGCTGCAGAAAGACACGACTATCAAAGAGAAGACCAATAGGCCGACAAATGACATGATGGATAAATGGAAGCCGACTGTTAAAATGCTCCATCCGACGCACAGCAGCCAAACACTCACGCTGCTGATGTTTCTGATCCGGGCCCCGCCGGACTGCCTCAGCCCCATGTAGGTGACGGGGTGAACGACAGCCAGGTATCGATCCACACAGGTCAGGATGTGAAAGAGCATCTGTGCAGGAAAAACCAAACCGGACACGAAGGACCCCACCACTGACACCTCAAAGTGTCCAATGTACCAGCCGAAGAGGTAGACAGGACTCCCAGCGGCATAGATGAGCTCCACAGCAGCCATGTGGTAGGTGAAGATGTCAGAATGGCTCATAGTTGCAAAGGAGCGCTGCCGCCGCCATCGTTGGTGGCCCAGGTAGAGGACGAGGACGGAGATAGGGAGGAGGAGGATCTTTGTGATGCTGAAGGCAACACTCATAAAAAATCCAGCTGTGGAGTCCATGCAGTGGGAAAGGAAGGAGGAGGAGGAGGAGGAGTTGCCTGACATGTCGGTTGGGTTGGTGGTGTTGCCTTTGTGGAGAAAAAGGAGACAGAACAGTCATAGCGAGATTCCACATCTTCAGCCAACCAAGTTTCCAAAAGGCCAATAACAGAAAATTCATGATCCAAACTGGACAAATAATGAATTAAATAATTGTAGTTCTTCGGAAGGCTGTGTATATTGAGATGAAGGATGAGGAAGAAAATAATTTTGTACCAAATGGGGGAGCACCACAGAAAGAGACTGACTCTCATCATAGTATTTACAATTTGCTGACCCATCTATGCTAAATTTTTTAAATTTGAGTCAGGCTCAAAACAGCCATTTTACCACCAAGTCTTTTTCATCATTGATGTCAAAAAAACGAAATGATCGGGGTAATCGTGACTTTTTATCCAAGGGGCAGTAGCCTTTAAGGTACAGCTGTTGCACCCTTGACATTGGCTTGGGAACATAAATGTTCCTTTTTGGCTCAGAAAAGTACACATATTGAGGTCCAATAATAAAGTAGGAGTCAATTTCAATTTTTGTCCTCCATAGTACAGCCTACATTAATGTCCCTTAAGGGTTCATTACTGGACCTCAACTAACTGGTGTACTTTTTTTTTTTTACTTTTTAGGTCCAAATAGGCCCATATAGTGTGTGATCCCAATGGTTTACTATTGGAACTCAACTAACTAAGTTCATTTTTACTATTTGGTGCCAAAAAGGTACATACAGCATGTGTTCCCAAGCCAGTGACAAGCTGTTGAACCCCTAAAGGTACACATTTAGCACATTATTTCTACAGTGTAGATAATGGAATAGCAAAAAATGTAATAATATGAAGGACACCCACCTTGTTCTCCTGGACATCCAAACTCACTGACTGCTACTCACTCAATCATGTGCGATCTTAACATCTGTGATGTGTGTGTGACTGTGGGGCTTTTTTGCATGTTGTCAAACAAATGATGGATCTCATGTTGCTCTACTCTGAATCGAGGGATGCAAATTCTCTTTTTCATATTATTCTTCCACGCTGAGGTCAGAGGTCAGCCGCTGATGAGTCTCACAGCTCCAGTATACCTCAGTAGAAATGGATTCATTGGTCAGATTTCTGCGTTTTTGTGGGAAGGATTAAGATTGATCTGCAGAATGATGTTGTTATTATTTTTCCTATCATTAATTTCCTCTGTCTGTTATGTTGGACAGGATTCAAATGAGCTGCAGGCTGAAGTGTTTGTGTTTATTCAAATTTATTAATGTCACGCATGGAAGGTTGGAAATGTGTTAGCTGCTTCATAAATATTAACAACTTTTATTCATTGTTACAGAAAGTTAGGCAAATTATTATTTTTATCCCTTTATTTTGACTTATCTTATTAGTAAATATATACAGAAAATGTGAAATGAAATGCAAAATCTTATAATTATTCAGTTATATTCTGTTATTTGTCTTCATATTTCCACATTTATTTAATTTTTTATTTTTTGTCTTTATATTTGCACTTTTTATTTATTTATTGATATATATTTTGCATGTATTACTCATGTGGAAAAATAAAATAAATCCTTTCAATTAGTATACAGTAAGTTATTATTATTATTATTTCCTTGCATATTTTTTTATGAAAAAGCAACAGTGGCATTATGAAAAAGAAAAAAGAAGCCATCAAATGGGTTAAAATTCTGAAAATGAATCAACATTGTCTTGTTATAATCAGTACTGATGTCTGTTGCACAAATATGATATTAAAAATATAATATTTAATACAAATATTAAATATGCTTTTTAAAATGTTTAAACTATATTGTTGCCCAATTCATTTCTTGAATTTAAATATTCTTTCTATGTTTTTTTTCTTTTGATTTTAATGATTCTTTCTATTTTTTCTTTAAATAACATGCTTAGTGTCACTTGATAGAAAAACACTGGATATTTGAGCCAGAATTAAAAAATTAACTGCTCCAATGACCAGATGGTGTTTTCTGTTTTCTCAGTACTGTAATCTTTAGCTTCCACTCAGTAAGTTGCACACTGACAACAATTTTGAGATAGGAAATTGGATTTCTCTTACTAAAATGCACTTTGGGAGTCACAGTCAAATACATTATTCTGTTAATGATTTGAATTTTTCAACTTTTTGACTCAGTTGCTCAATGGAAGCATCCTGAGAAACACGAGAACCAGTCAGTGTTCATAAAGAACATCACATCATCAGTAAAGAAAATGACATTGAGTCACGTAACTTAATGAACCAAATACAAATGGTACATCCAGATCTCAGCTTCTGTGATTGGCTGTTTCCTAGGAGACAGACACATGTCAGAGGGTTTCATTGGCACTTTAAAATGCATTTTATTATCAGACACACAAGTACAAAAGCCAGCCAGTGCATCCACGTCAGCCAGACACTGAAGCTACCCTGCAGAATTTCATTATTATCAACAAGCAAAAGTTTTATTTATTTTCAGTTTCTCCCCAAACTACATGGTCCGTATCATTTTGGCAGAACACGTGATGAATGCATTTCCTTTATCATGAAACATATACATAGGAAATTTTTTTGTAATTGATTGTGCATTCTTTGCATATTCCTTTGCTAGTCTTCTTCTACGCTACATTTGTGTGTGTGTGTGTGTGTGTGTGTGTGTGTGTGCTATGTTCCTTGAGCATAACTGCAGCAAAGAGGGTAAGG
Source organism: Centropristis striata (assembly GCF_030273125.1). Classification (NCBI taxonomy): domain Eukaryota; kingdom Metazoa; phylum Chordata; class Actinopteri; order Perciformes; family Serranidae; genus Centropristis; species Centropristis striata. Next base: position 31,712,386 of record NC_081533.1, read on the forward strand.
AATATATAAGATAAGATAGTATAATTGTATTTATCCTGCAGTAGCCGTTACAGCAGGTCAATATGTACGTTCTGCATTATTTACATGCATGTGCATCCTCAGGAGCCTACTCACACACTCATTGCCCCATTGCGCTACTAATGGTCAGAAACTCCATATTGTACCTCTAAGGCAGCATGATCTCACAAAATTATTACCCCTTAACACCGAATTCAGTGATGGTGGCTAGGGGTGGACGATATGGCCCTAAAAGATTATTATGATATTTCAGGGTATTTTTGTGATAACGATATTCTTGACGATATTACAAAATACTGAAAAATAGAAATAGAAAATATGATTTAGTCTGTACAAATAAATAAAAAACCTTGAACAAAATAAAAATCAATCATGAATCTCAAATGTAGTAGTACTCTTGACTGATTTACTCACAGTCTAGGTAATTAATAGGAAACCCTTGTGCTACTACGTCAAGAAGCAGGGATGTTGCAAATATCATGATATGCATTTTTTTTTCCATTAAAAAAATATACCGGTATAATCGTGAACGATACGATATGGCACACCCCTACTGGTGGCATGTAATTTTTGAAAATCATGCAACGAACTTTCACCAGGAGATTCGTGTCCCATATGAAAATAAAACTTTTTACGTAACTTACGTGGCCCACAGTTTGTTAATTATGGTTTTTTTTAACGTAAGTTAAGTTCTTTACGTAACTTATGTGGCTCATGGTTTGTACATTATGTCTTTTTACGTAACTTAAGTTCTGTATTTAACTTCCGTGGCTCACGGTTTGTGAATCACATTTTTTTACGTAACTTCTGTGGCTTCACTTCTGGCATTTCCGGTATATCTATGTCCTGTTTAAACTTTCTTTAGAACACCTGACCAGGAAGGTTTCTGCCCTAAACCTAGGTCAGTGGTTTTGTAGCCTAAACTCACAGAAACTGCAGCTGTTTTACAACCACGAACTGTGCTATTTTTAGAACTTTCGTGCTGGTGGCGTGTTATTTTCACACTTTCCGTCAAGAAGTCGTGCTCATTTCACATCATTTTGCGAGATCAGGCTGCTTTAAAGGCAACTAATCTGATCTGATCTTCATCTGAGTCCAGTTTTGCGTTTGCAGCCTGGTAGTTTTCCAGCTTTGTGCAGAAACAGCAGAGGTAACACCAGACTGATAGGCAGATTCAACCAGCCCATCAATAGTTGCACCAAACATGCACTGCGACTCAGTGTTGGTGAGGTTCCTATCGAAGTGTAAAGCAGATTCCCTCCGAACCTCAAGAACATCGCTGCCGTTATCATGATAATGGTGCGGAAAGCGGTCCGCTTTGATTGGTCGACCCGCACCCTGTCCCCAGCCGGCTCTCCTGGCCGTGGGCGAATCAGAACGCAGAGAACAGAAAGGCTGAAGAAAGTCATTGCGATTAATATGAAGATCATTTCGAGGGCCGATGCTATAAAGAGGCATTTAGGGATGTGCATCACCAAGTGAAAGAAAACTATCCCAAAAATACACATCAGCCAAATCAACACAATACTGATATTTCTGATCCGGGCCCCGCCCACCTGCCTCAGTCTCAGGTAGGTGATGGGGTGCACAACAGCCAGGTAGTGCTCCACACAGGTCAGCATTGGGAAGAGCATCTGTCCATACCAGAGGAAAGACGAAATGTAGGCTCCCACTATCCTCAGCTGTTGGAAAATGAAAAAGCCGCAAATGTTGACAACGCTCCCGAACACACCGATCAGCTCCATGACAGCCACGTTGTAGGTGACGAAGTCGGAGAGATTTCTGGCGGCTGCCGAGGAAACGGAGCGCTGTTGTCTCCATCGCTGGAGTCCCAGATAGAGGACGAAGAGGCAGAGAGGGAGGAGGAGGAGGACGCTGAAAACGGTGGAGGCCGAGAAGATGAACACACCAATGATGCAGCCATCAGCAGGGAGTGAGTCATTAATGAAGTTGGCAGACATTTTCATACAGAAGGAGCCTGAAGAGACAGATGGAGGGGAAAGAGTGAAAGAGAAGAGGAAAAGGGAAATAAGACAAATAAAATTATTGAAATCAGCCGTGTAGGAACAAATAATTACAATGCTCATATGGACGAAATATCCTGTCTTTATTCAAGAGCGTGGATTTTCAGTTTGAGAGCATGATTTTATTCCTTTTCAGTGACACAGCTCCTTCTCCTGCTCAGATTTATTCTCTTCATGCTCACATTTTGTGCTCGCACTCACTCACATTTCTGCTGCTTTCCTTCAAAATGTTTGCTTGAACTCAAAAATCACATGCTTATGCCCACATTTCTTCTTCTTGGACACAGACATATGTCCTGTGATCAGATTTAAAGTACACGCGCTCAAATCTAAAGTCTGCTCTCTCAAAACGTTTGTGCTCGCACTCAGAACAGGCACGTCCTCTCAGGTTGAGGTAACTGCTCAGACTGGAGATGTCCCTCCCAGAGCTTATAGGCCGCGTTCAGACTGCCAGCCAGAATCCGATTTTTAGCCCATCCAGATTGGAACTGGATGGCTCTTTTGAAGTCTGAACAGTCACAAATCACATGAAATCCGATTTTTGCGAACCGGATCGAAACCACCTTCAGGAGGTAGTTTCAGATCGCATTTGGACAGATGTGTCTCAGTCTGAACCTCCAAACACTCAGATCGGTTTTGACTGTCCGTGACGTCACTCTACGCCACACGTGTAGCGCCGCCAGCGCGGAGAGGAGTGTCCACCGGCAGCCGCGCCCGACTCATACGGGCCCGACGGGGGCGTCCATCCGCCCGGTTTCTCCCCTGGTGCGTCTGAGATGTTCTGCTCCTCTACTGGACAGTGATAAGGCCAATATACTGAGGTGACCTGCCTCCATCATGTTTGTTGTTGTTGTCGCAATTATATGACGTCTGACGTCGTCACCGCATCAGACGTCATATAATTGCTCTGACGCCGTTACTATGGCAACCTGTCAGATCAGTCGGATTTGAGAAGGAATCTGATTTGAATCAGATTCGCCTGCAGTCTGAACGCGGCCATAATAGCGTGCTTCACCGGCAAAAAGGGAGACAGCTAGAGTGTGGACCAATCAAATGACGGATGCTGTCTTGGGTGCGTTCCTTCGCCCTTTTTGGGGCGGGTAGTATATTGTCTGTTTGTAAAACTGCTTCTCTCTTAAAATACACCAATTTACAAATTTAGCCAGCTATTTGAATCGTCACCTTTTTAAGACGCCAGCATATTTATGTATAATTAATCTTAAGGAATCCTAAAAAGACTTCTCTTGGATTTTTTTCTAATCTTATATTAGCGGGGATATTATAATGTGATTTTTTTAGTTCGAGCAAGCATTTTGAAAGAAAGCAGCAAAAATTTGAGCGTGAGCACAAAATGTGAGCATGAGGAGAATAAATCTGAGCACGTTAAAAGGTTTATTTGTTCAATGTTGGCCCGCGATTTTATTCAAGTTTTACATTTTGGCCCATTGTGTATTTGAGTTTGACACCCCTGGTCTATATGCTCACAGTACAGCTGTGGCTGTAAGAATTTAATTACTTTGAAACTTTTGAACATATAGTGACTGCTCATTGTTCGGACATCCCATTTGTATGTATTAGCCTTAATACATACTCCACAAGACCAAACCTCCAGCTGTCAGCAGAGTTCTGGCCAGGACATTCCAGACGGTAACACTTTACTTGAAGGTATCGTCATAATAGTGACATGATACTGTCATAACTGTGACATGACACAGTCATAAACGTGTCATAAACATTATGTCAATGTCATAAACGTTCACGTTGTCAACGTTGTCATTCGGTTTTTGTCATGACAAGTTGACATTCCTTGGGTTGTCTTGATTATGACAACTTGTGTACTGGATTGCTACTCCTGAACCCTTCCTCCAATTTAGTGCACTGTAAATAGTAGTGAAGTCAAAAAAAATATTGTCATATGTAATTGTATGTCAGTTTGTACTTTGTGATATGTACAAATCAAAATGCTACCACTTTACTTGAGGTCAAAGAATATCTTCATTACAGCGTCACAATGGTGTCATGACAGTCAGTTTTGGGTATCTTGTTGGTATTCTGTCAAACATCTATGACCAAGTGCTAGAATTGGTCTGTAACCTTGCACATCTAATTATAATAATCATTATGCCAACTTGCCATAAACACAAATATAGAAACATATTTTGTTTATGTCAAGTTGCCATGACAAAGACATTTTGTGGTAATGTCACTTTGATTAAAGTCAAGTTGTCATAATCAAGACAACCCAAGGAATGTCAACTTGTCATGACAAAAACCGAATGACCCTTAATGACAGCAGTCATAAACGTTTATGACATTGACATAATGTTTATGACATGTTTATGACTGTGTCATGTCACAGTTATGACAGTATCATGTCACTATTATGACGATACCTTCAAGTAAAGTGTTACATTTCAGACTTCATTAGAAACTCAAGTGCAGGACTCCTCTCAGACTCAGGACTCCCACTGCAGCACACATCAAAGGCAAATTCAAATTTCTGACCAATCACACAATAGCTGTCGGACGTCATTCTGTTCCTGCAGCTGTGGGAGAGAGAACAACTTTCTCTGTTCTTGCGGAGTATGTATTAGCCTTTACTGAGGAGTCAGCGACACTGCATATATGTTTCCAACAGCTCACACAGGATTATACAAACAGGAGTCTGTGGCTGCCAATGTGATTTTTAAATATGTTTTTTTTTTTTTGTTACAACCCTGTGGTTAGGTTTAGGAACAAAAAGACAGCTTGATTCTGTGAGAGAAAGATCACTTCCTCAGGCTACTGACGTCTGAAAAATGGCACCAAACACAGTTAATTTTGAGGTGATTAGAAAGTCAGTCGGTCACCAAAGTTATAACGATTCCCTTCTGATGGAGATATGAATGTGTGAACAGCAAACCCTCAGGTAGTTTCTCACTCTCTCACCCCCTCCACAAAACACTAAACAAGATAAAGAGCAGCTTCAGCCACAGACTCATACAACCCCGCTGCTCTAAGGCAGCTATTCTCAACCTTGGGGTCGGGACCCCAGTTGGGGTCGCGAGATGATTTCTGGGGGTCGCCAAATCAATTTGGAAGTCAGCTCTGTCTCCACTGTGTTAAAGTGTTCATTTGTTTCAGTCTTTTTGGTAATTTTGCGTCTTTTTTTCCATTTTGTGTCTTTCTTTTTATCATTTTGTGGTCAATTTGTGTCTTTTTTGGTCATTTATGTCTTTTTTTGGTCATTTTGTGTCTTTTTTCTGTCATTTTGTGTCTTTTTTTGATCACTTTGTTTCTTTTTTTAGTCATTTTGTGTCTTTTTTGGGTCAATTTGTGTCTTTTTTTTGTCATTTTGTGTCTTTTTTTAGTCATTTTGTGTCTTTTTGTGGTCATTTTGTTTCTTTTTTGGGTGATCTGAACTGTGTGTGTGAAATTCTGTTCAGTGAGCGAGGGTCGCGGACAACATGCATGTTAAATTGGGGTTCGCAACTCAAAAAGGTTGAGAATAGCTGCTCTAAGGAACGATACAGAAAGTCGTTCCTTCCTTCTGCAATAAGACTCTATAACTCATCTACCTCTGCCAGAACCAACATTACTGAAATGCACTAAATCTATGCACTAAATCTACGCACGACACTTTGCTATGCTATTAATATTATTACTGTTATTATTATTATATATACTGTTGCTGCCATTATTACTATTATTACTATATACTGTAATATACTACTATTATTATTATTATACTGGCCCTATTTATTTATTTATTATTATTATTATTACTATTATTATTATATATCATATTATTTTACTTATTATTACTTTATTTATATTTTTCATTTTATTTTTATATTGTTATCTATTATTACATATTATATTATATACTGTACTATTATTATTATTATTATTATATACCGTCTAGTCAATATAGTTTGACAACCCTAACCCTAAAATAATCAAGAATATCAGATAAAGATCACAAGAAGTACTTGGAGTCTCATTCAGGGTGCCACACACCTAATAAATGTGCTGCAATAATGTAATACAGGCTTGACAAAAAAATAGCATAAATGCTGTTACTGCAAGGCATTTAACCCATAAGAACCCAGACCAGTTATCCTTAAAGGAAAGTTATGGGGGATATACCAGCATTTCTGATGTGTTTTCAAAAACACTATCCCTAAATGTCAAAGATCTGTGATGTGACATAAACATTACATTGGGCGCTTATAGTATTTATGTTTATAATATTTATGTTTATAATATTTCGTATTTTAAAATTAAAAAAAAAAAAACGAGACACAAATTTGCCTTTTTCTCTGCATCCCCACAACATCTATCAAAATTGTGACATTATTAGTTCTGTTTAACAACAAATTATTTTTTAGATTTGTTTTAAAGTAGCATAATAATAATAAATCGATAATAAATAGATACAAATAACCATGTGTCTTTTTGTTTATCAAAATTGTGACTTTAATTTGTTCAGGAAATATGTTCAAAACAAGTTAAATGCAATACAGGACACCCTGTTAACGGATTAGAATAGTTAAATGGGTTTAAACTTAGCCTAGTAACAAAAAATAGAAGATTTAACGTGTTTGTTACATGGGTGTCACCATGGGTTCTTATGGGTTAAAAAAATAAAAAGATGAATAATGTTTTCTATCATGAACTGCCTCCACTGGGTGTGGCCCATGACATTTTGCATTTATATACCGGACATTCAAACCAAATTATATGATTTTTTTAAGTAAAGCCACTGATTAAATGATTAAATCAATTCTGTGGCAGTGACCAGAAATATTTGCATTTAAGTTAAGTTTATTACTTAAGACTTAAGTCTGACTGAAATCATTGACCTTTTTGTTGTAAAAAAAATAGCTAAGTCTTGACAGTTTTAATACAGAAAATGATGAAGCAACGAAGATTAAATCAACATGATTAAAAACCAAAAAACAACTGCCATCTTACGTAGGTGAAGAGTTGGCTGCTGATCCGTCTTGTCCTGTCTGCTGACTGCTGTGTGTGTGTAGTAATGTATGTGTATTATGTTAAGCGTACTCGGAGGCAGGACCAAAACCACCAGCCGGGTATATTGTGAATCTTAGAACATGGAAATAGATGGTAATATAGACATATAGCAGCTGGTCATTGTGTGCTTTGGCTAAAAGCTAGTGGTGTTATTCTATGTTTCCATTCATGCACAAACATGCAAAAATGATTCTCTATCAGCTTTTCAAAGTTGTGTTTGTTTTAACCTCTTATTGTTCAAAGAGCTTTTTGGTGTTTGTGGGCAGTGGATGTTTAGGGGGAGATAGCAGGTCAACAATAAATGCCACATAGAAGTGGTGACCAAGGTTATAATAGTTTTGGATTTTTCATTAGTTTTAGTTTTAATTTCGTTGTGAATTTTTGTTTTCAAATTCAGTTAGTTTTAGTTAGTTTTTAGAGTGAGTTTTCTAGTTTTGGTTTAGTTTTTATTTTTTGAAAATGCTTAGTTTTAGTTTAGTTTTTATTAGTTTTAGTGTTAGTTTTAGTTTTTTTGTAATGGGCTATGTGTTGGGTGCGAGATTCAAATAGATCATAATAAATTTTGCCTTTATTTCCTTTGGTTTATTCATCTCAGCCCCAATAAGGTTATTAACTCTTACAGTTCTGGGTGTTTTGTATTTTGGTTCTAGTGTAAACATCCCAGTCTCAGTAAACATATTCACCATGTGTTGCATGTTGAAATAAAAACACTGAATTATGAATGAAAAAAGTTGACAAAAAACGAAAACTAAGGACATTTTCACTATAATTTTAGTTAGTTTTGTAACCAAGCAATACAGTTTCAGTTAGTTATCGTTTTTTTAAAAACTCTAGTTTTTATTTTTATTTCAGTTAACGAAAATGTTTTTTCAATTCTAGTTTTCGTTATTTTCGTTAGTTTTCGTTAACTATAATAACCTTGGTGGTGACATCATCTGAAAGCTGTGAAGCTGAAGATTTGAAGAGATGCAGCTCAGCACTGTGTGACAATTTGTTCTGGTCAAAAATATCTGATTAAAATGACTTCATGAATTAATTAATTATTTATTGAAGCCTATTATGTTGAATAAAGGGACAAAACATGTTATTCTCTGTATAAATTCTGTAATGATGTAATTGTGTAATAATTGTTTGATTTAATGTGGACCCTATGAAGACTAATGGGGATCCAGAGGATACAATAAACAATAAACATTAAAGTGCAGTCCGTGTTCAACTGTGTTGTTTTTGCAGCAATTTTTGGGTCGATATCATTTGCTACACACATTTGGTGCTGAATATTGCAATTTTATTCATAACGAGAAAGGATAAAAATGGTCAGAAAATCCCTCCAGAACATAACATCAACATGCCAAGACCTTTGGAACAACATAGTAGAATCCTTGCTGTGATTTGGGTTCAAAACCTTTGGTCATTTTGGAGATATCTGTATTTTCAGAAACAAACAAACTGCTGAGAAACCCCTTATTGTCAATATACCTAGTAAAGCTGCACATCCTCTGAATGCTCCAGGTCTCTAGTTTGTGGTTGTAAAGTTTCATGAGGCTGTGATTATCCTAGAGGTCACAGCAGCTCATTTTATACACTGAGGTCCAGACTCAAGAAATGCCCTCACTGCAATGAACTGACTACTACTGATGACTGACATCTTCCCACATGAAGAGAACTGGGCTCATTGAATCCACAAGAGTCTCAGCTTTACACTGATACCCAGTTTATGTCATTAAAAGCCTGTTTAGGGACCTCAGTATGTACACTGAGTTTTACTACTGAGTATGCCTGCCCAGTATGGGAGCGAGCTGCCCATGCCAAGAAGTTGGACCCCGCCCTAAATGCTACCTGCCGTCTTATCACCGGCTGCCTAAAACCAACACCTACAGAGCGCCTGTACATCCTGGCAGGAACAGCCCCACCAGAGATACGACGACAAGCAGCAAGCAAGAAGGAGCGGCAACAACAGTCCACTGACCAAAGACATCCTCTCTTCGGCCATTTACCAGCCAAAAGCCGCCTTAAGTCCAGAAAAAGTTTCCTGAAAAGTGTCCCACCCCTCGGAACACCGAGCACAAGTAGCAAAAGAGTCACTCGGCGTGAAGAAAGACTTGACAACCTTCCACCAGAAACAACAATGGAGCTAAAGGCGAGTGAGGCACTGCCCCCCGGAGCAGACACCAACTACACAATGTGGAAATGCTTAAACAGACTAAGATCTGGTGTTGGATGTGCAAAAGCCACTCTCGCAAAATGGGGACATCTGAATGATGGGGACGCCGTGTGTGACTGTGGCACTGAACCACAGACCATGCAGCACCTCCTGATATGCCCCCTGCTGGAACAGCCCTGCACAGCATCGGACTTAGCAGAGTTTAATGAGAAGGGACAGAAATGTGTTCAGATGTGGCTGAACCACATCTAGCCAAGCCTTGTAACTGACTGTCTTGTGGACACGATAAGAAGAAGAAGTATGTACAAATATTCAAATACAGTAGGCGGAAATAGCAAATTTGTACCACATGAGAAAAACTATGTTGTTTTTGCCTTAAACTGCATGTTATCAGCATAAAGACATGTGTGTGTAAAGAAGAGACTTGTAGGAACACAGAGAGCCTATTTTCATTCTGATAGCATGATGTCAGAGGTCACATGACCGCTTTGAAAATCGCTAAAACAGACTAAATTTGCGGCGTTTTTTCAACAACTTCCCAACGTGGTATGATATGTTATCACTATCTCTAGAATACTCCTAAAAATAAGCCCGCTACACCCTCTGAAAAACAGTACAGTAAACAACAGACACAATCAATATTGTTGAAACCATTTTTTTATAAGTATGGATAACCACACAAAAAATCGTTCCTGGCATTTTTGCCCCGACCGGCCCACCACAACAGATGACTCAGCAACTATCTTAGCGCTCTCCTGAACATGTACTAACCACATCACTCCAAACTATACTACATGTAGGCTACATGAGACAGCCCTTCTCCCTGAGTGTCAGTCAAAACACAGGAAGTCATGATGGATTACTTAAATATAAGTGTGATAACATGCAGCACAGCAAACCAAGCCAATAGGCCTGCAGGAAAACATACAGTACTGTAGAAGTACAGTGGAAACTCTATTGCTCACTGTAAAATGCTGTTTTACTGATGCTCGAGAAACAAATGTCACATATATACATACAAATTAGTCTGCAGAGACAGAAAAGTCCTACTAGCACATTTAACCCTGTCACACTAATATCAGAACCTCCACTGTCTAACTCAGGGGTGGGCAATTAATTTTCCTAAGGGGCCACATGACCAATACCACGAAGGTTGCAGGGGCCGGACCAAAACTCTGAACTAAATTCTGCTCAATATTAATGTAATCGCTTTATAAAATATAGTAAATTATCTGGTTTTGAGCTGCTACTGATAGGAACACATGTTATGATAAGACTGTTAATGTGGAGTAAATCAAGTATAGCAGTAAAAAGTAGTAAATACTCCAATCACTATATCACTTTAACATTTATTTTAAACACAACTGTAAATGACCTTTAGCAAGGTTCCTATTTGATTTTTTTTTATTATATAGCTTGTTTTTCATGTTTGTACATTTTCAAGGTGTTTTACAATGTTGTGATGCTTTTATTTTGAAAAGGTGTCGTCCAGTGTAAAACGGGTGCTTTAATTTTGAAAGGTAGTGACAGGAAATAACCGGTAGAACGGTGAAATGAAAAAACGAACGGTAAATAATGAGTGCGTCGTAATTCATATAAAGTTGATATAAAGTATGAAAAAGGCTTCTATAGTGGCTGACTGACAGGACACAAGGTTTGTTAGAGTTTATTTTATTCTGTCATATATATTAGTGGCTATATTTGTTGTCTTAACTATAGTAAAAGTGCTTGTTAGCTCTAGTGCTAATGATAATGTTTGCTATTTTTTTCAAAATAAAAGCACTGCGGTTATATTGATTTCTAATTTCTTGGTAACCTCATGCGGGCCGGACAAGGACAGCCAACGGGCCGGATGTGGCCCGCGGGCCGCCCAATGCCCAGGTCTGGTCTAACTGCTGGTCTGTTTATCACCTCCAAGACAACAGTCATTACAAAAGTCAACAACTCGTGCTGGGACAGCAAATCAGCTTCACAACACTAACAGGACTGACCAACATGTAATTGTGACAAGGCACTAGAATGTTAAACTGGTCACAACAGTCTAGCATGTTGCAGTGCCAGTCAATGAAATTCAACCAATTTATTAATTAAGTTAGTCCATAAACTCCACTAAATGTCCTGGCGGGCCAAACTTCCTGTCATCAGTGAACACATAATGGAGACAGCAGGAACTTTCCTCTCTTTTTCCTCTTCTAATATGCTCGTGCCCTCTGGCTGTGCGCACCCAAAAAAATTGGACTTCTCTTCATAATCTCCACCCTCTGTATGACATCACTGTCCTGTACATCACTGTTTTTACCTCATTAATGGCAAGGCAAGGCAAGGCAAGGCAAGGCAAGGCAAGTTTATTTGTATAGCACAATTCAACACAAGGTAATTCAAAGTGCTTTATATACACATTAAAAACAGCAAGACACAATTGAAAATAGTAAAAACAGTCAATTAAAACAGGGAAATAGAAATAAAAACATATGCTGGATACAGCAGGATAAAAAAAGAGATAAAATAATAAAAAGTCAAACATTGTGTAGTTAAAAAGTAGTAGTAGTTAATAACTTACTATACCCCCCTCCAGCCTGGATTCTATGCACTTTAAACACTTGTATTGACTGTTATCTTCCTTCCAATGTTTACACTGTACACCATAATGCCCATATTTATTTATTCATCTATTGCTGTGTTTTACAATCCATTACTGCACGGCCAAGGCCCCCCAGCTAACATAGTCACTTTATTTAGCCCATTTTTAATATCTAATGCTGGTCTTTTAACTCATATTTGCACTGCCTTGACTTACCTTTTTGCACCTTAACATACACACTGTGTTTTCTCTTAATTGCGCCACGACTTCTATGCGTTTCTTCTACATTTTTATTACCTGGCTGTGCCGTAACTGATTGATTGACAGCCGATGGGCCCAAGGAGGAGGGCTCTCCCTGTACCTGTTTTGTTTTTTTACCAATGGCCAATGAGTCTACCAAAAACAAGGTTGTTCGGCCAAAAGGACCTGTCGGGCCGTGATGTCACTGGCTGATTGATTGACAGCAGAAGGGGCCAAGGAGGAGGGGCCATGGCCTTCGGCCCTCCCTCTACCTGTTTTATTGGTCTTTGGGCAATCAGTCAACCAAAACAGAAATGAAAAATGAATTTTGTTTTGTTTGTTTTTTAAGTCATTCGGCCCAAAAGCCCTGCCAACCCACCGGTCCTTGTAAGAGCTTACAGAAGTACACTGTAAAAAATGTCTGTAGATTTTACGGTGAAAAACTGCTAAACCACGACAGTAAAAGACCGTAAAATGATGAATGACTTAATTCAGTTTCACTAACAATAAAACACCGTTAATGTTTATATCAGCCAAAACAGTATTTTTTACAGTTTTGTTTTTTGAAACATACATTATTCCACTGTAAAATACACTGTAATATGTATTTAATGTAATATATATACAAGCCACCACTGTAATTATTGCATTTATCTTTTGTAAAAAAATCTTTCTCTCACTGTTAAATGTACTAAACACCATATCTGTAACAAAAATATACTGTAATATTTAATGGTAAAATCTTTCATTTATGCAGCATTTATAAAGTATTTTCTTGTCAATTATATGGCAAAACAGCGTTTCTTTTGATGGAAAAATCTTTTATTTATACAGTAAAAAATTTAATAAAATGGCACTCTTAAATGTGAAATCAACAGTGCTAATATCTTTTTACCGTAATATTAAAAAAAGTTGCACCGTATTTATTACGGTAAAATTCTGGCAACCACAGCTGCCGGTTTTTTACCGTAAAAACAACAGGTTTTTTTTTACAGTGTACATGACCTACTTTGAGAAAAGATTTGTACAAAAACAATCTAGATACGTTCCCTTTTGATGCTGATAATTTTGTACTTTAACTTCAGTAAGTTTTGAATGCAGGACTTTTACTGTAGTGGAGTAATTCTGCAGTGTGGTATTAGTACTTTTGCTGAACTAATTGATCTGAATTCTTCCACCTCTGACTACAGTTATAGATGCTAAAATGCTAATATATTGATGTCAGTTCTCAGTGAAGACTGTACTTCTTCAGTCTATGAACTGATTATTGGCTCTACCCAGCTAATGATAATCAGGGCTGCTGTCATGCACGCTAAAGTTGTTTGCATTTAGGTTCATTGCAAAGCAAACTAAGGAGATTTTCCGGCCGGCTGCCCTGAGTACACACGCTCTGCAGGACCGTCGTGATTTGAATGAACACCTGTCTGTTCGCAGCTCGTTTGAATCCTGATAAGGGACTGAGGCTCAGCGACAGATATGGAAATGAGAAAATCCATCCATCACAGTCTAAGAGGTCGCTTACAATTAGTAGTCCGCACGCTCACTTTTTAATTCGACAACTCCTCCGCTGGGCAACGACTGAACGCCTGATGCCCCGGGATCATCAACACCACTCACCAGGTTGGTGTGTTTTGGTAACTTTACCTCTTGTGTGGTCTTAGTGTTGCCACTGTGAGGAAACCTCCTTAAGGATCTTTTCTCAATTTGAAATTTGATGACTTTTCCTACACTGAAAAAAGAAAATAGTTGAACCAACTGAATTGAATTGTTTCATTTGGTAACACCGAAATGAATTAAGTTCTTTCAAATTAATTTAATAAGTTAGATTAACACAACTGATTTTAAATTAATTTGAAAGAACTTAATTCATTTAGGTGTTACCAAATGAAACAATTCAATTCAGTTGGTTCTTTTTTCAGTGTAGAACGACCTCAACATGAGAAAAAGTATAAACATTTCCTTTATTCATATTTGTATGAAAGCTGAACACCAACAGTGTGCAAATCTTGTCTTCTGCAGCTATAAATCATTTCATACCCCCAAAAAAACATAAAAACCATGCATGCTTGCACGCATGCTAAAAAATTTGTTGTCGTTTATGTCTATGCAGTATCTTTAGTAATAAAAATAATTTAAAAAAAATAAACCTACTTTAGTAAAACAGTAAACCAATCATGAAAGGTGTGCTGTAATAAAAACAAGTGGATTGTTCATGCAAAGTAGATTTGGGTTTTAAAATGCAGTCAATCAAGCTGCTTTTTTTAACTCTTGTGCTGTCAAAATGGATCCCCCAACATGAGAAAATGTAAAAAAAAAAACTGCCTTTGTTTATTCTTTCCTTAAAAGCTGGACACCTATAAGTAAAAATATCGTCTTAGGGGTCATTTGTGACGTGGCAGCTATAAAATAATTTTCATACCACAAAAACCATAATGGCTGTGCATGGTTTTTCCTTGCAGAAAATGATGCCTACACCTGTGCAGTACCTTTAAACGAGTGGATTGCACTGGTTAAACACCGTTTTTCTGCTCCGTAAGAGGGAAAACCTTCAAATTCAGTATTAGTTTGGGGAACATTGAGCATTAAGCATTAATCACTAGAGCGTGTTGGATAATTACTATGTGACCAGTTTAATAAAGTGCTGAGGTATGGTGGCATGTCACCTATCAAGACTTTATAAATGAAAAGGAACCAGTGTATGTCTCGTCTCACAGATAAAGGTGCCCATCCCACCTTGTTGTATAGGAGTCAATGATGGGTGGAGTAACTGTCACTGGTGATGAATCAGAGTGCAGAGTGATAAACAGAGTCCAGTGAGGTGAGAGTTACAGTAAAACACTGTCAAATTGCAATTGAATTGAATTAGAAATAGGGCGTAAAATTGAAAAATTCTATATCACCATAGTAGACACTTAATTACTGTAAATCAAGGAATAATACAGAACTTAAACAATGAAAATATGAAAAAAATAATTTATGTCAAATTAATGGAGAAATACCATAATGTCACAAAGACACAATTACCCTAAAATATCCTGGATTATTCAGTCTATATTACAGTTTTTGCTCATATTTACATTTAAATTTACAGTAGAAAACCCACTCACTGTATTTTTTATGGTGAAGTTCTGGCAACCACACTGCCGGATTTTTCCGTAAATTAAACAGGTTTTTTTTCAGTGTTTATTCATTTGTTTTTTCCACTGGCTTATAGAACATTTAACTTTTCTAAACTTTCTGCAGATATTTTTAAAAGTAATTAAATTTAAATACAACAGAATTTAAATAATTCAAACTAATTGTAACCTTGAGCACTGCTCCATGTTTACAGCAGAATGATGGAATATAACGTGTTTAATAAATGTGTTAGAGCAGTTTATGGCTCAGCTGTCCAACATTAACAGCATTAACTACCAAAGTCATGTTTTATGTTTCTGTAATGTTTCTCCTCCTCCTCCTCTCCTCCTCCCTCCCTCCTCCTCCTCTCCTCCTCCCTCCTATCCTCTCCTCTCCTCCTCCGCTCTCCTCTTCTCCTCTCCTCTCCTCTCTCCTCCTCTTTCCTCTCCTCCTCCTCTCTCCTCTCCTCTCTCCTCCTCTTTCCTCTCCTCCTCCTCTCTCCTCTCCTCTCCTCTCTCCTCCTCTTTCCTCTCCTCTCCTCTCTCCTTTCTCCTCCTCCCTCCTCTCCTCTCCTCCTCCTCTCCCCTTCCTCTTCCTCTCTCCTCCTCCTCTCTCCTCTCCTCTCCTCCTCCTTCCTCTCCTCTCCTCTCTACTCCTCTTTCCTCTCCTCTCTCCTTCTCTCCTCCTCTCCTCCTCTCTCCTCTCCTCTCCTCTCCTCTCTCCTCCTCTTTCCTCTCCTCTCTCCTTTCCTCTCCTCCTCCTCTTCCTCTCTCCTCCTCCTCTCCTCCTCCTCTCCCCTCTCCTCCTCCTCTCCTCCTCTCCTCTCCTCCTCTTCTCCTCCCTCCTCTCCTCTTCCTCTCTCCCCCTCCTCTCCTCCTCTTCCTCCTCCTCTCTCCTCCTCTTCCTCCTCCTCTCTCCTCCTCCTCCTCCTCCTCCTGAAGGCTTTTGAAAGTCTGCTTATTTTTACGACAGTGTGTCTAATAACTTTCTTCCCTTTCTGTGCGCCTCCTCTCTCCTTCAGGCCAGCAGCCACTCAGACACTCAGAGGATAATATGTCATCTAACTCGTCTTCCAACTCCAGCACCTCCCTCCTCCTCCTCCACCTCTGCCTCAGCTCCAGAGTCAGCATGTACATCAGCTTTGCGTGTATCTCTGTCCGGGCCGTGCTCTCCCTGCCTCCCTGCGCTCTGGTCCTCTACCTGGGCCTCCAGCGCTGGCGGCAGCAGCGCTCCTTTAAAACCACGAGCCACTCCGACATCTTCACCTACCACATGACTGCCGTGGTTCTGATCTGGGCTTTTGGGTGCATCTGCTTCTTCTGTGGCGCAAATACCAACCTAATAAAGCTGGCAGAACTGGGAATCTATACTTCTTCTATCATGCTCTATGGAGAGAACTTCTTCCACGTGCTGACCTGTGTGGAGCGCTACCTGGCCGTGGTTCACCCCGTCGTCTACATGGGGCTGAAGAATGGGCGCGGGGTCCGGATCAGGAACGTCAGCATCGGGTGTGTCTGGCTGCTGAACTTTGGCTCCATGTGTTTCACAGCCGTGTACATGCCGGACGTACCTGTGGTCCCTCTGCTCTGCCTCCTGGTCTTCTCCCTCCTGGTCGTGTCTTTCTGCAGCCTGTCTGTGCTCTGCGTCATATTCGGCCCGGGGCCGGGGGACGGCGGCGGGGGGAAGGAAAGGGTGGACCCGTCCAAGCGGAGGGCTTTTCACACCATCGTAGCCATACTGGTGGTGCTGGGTGTGTGGTTGTTGGGGCTTATCGTTTCCATTAGTCTGTTTTCCTCAAACATGTTGAGCAATCATGTCAAATGTATGCTGATGTCATCTGCATTCTTACTGAATCTGCCCAGCACTCTGGTGTTGCCTCTGCTGTATCTGCACAGGGCAGGAAAACTCCCATGGTGCTGAGCAAACACCAAATACTATAATAAAAACCGATACTTTCAGAACTTCATATAGTCTGAAGGCAACATGGTCTCACAGCAATCCGTGAAATAGCCACGGATTTGCTTAACTCAAAATCCGTGGAATAGCCGCGGAATCACTCAAATTTCCGTGAAACTGACACGGATTTCGCTACAATGCAAGTTAATGACAGTCATATCCCGTGGCTATTCCAACATGCAAAGTGATTATGTACATTCACTGAGTGAATATTTAGAAAATAAAACATATATTTCTCGCTAGAAATGTGATCAAAATCCATTTTTATGCAGAAACTAAGTCAAAATATAGATTTTTTCTCTAAAAATGAGACAACTGTCCGCCATGTTTTTTGTTCTGACCGCCGGGACCTTGAAAGTCACGTGACTTGGAACAAACCAATAGCCACGGGATATGACTGTCATTAACTTGCATTGTAGTGAAATCCGTGTCAGTTTCACGGAAATTTGAGTTATTCCGTGGCTATTTCACAGATTTTGAGTTAAGCGAATCTGTGGCTATTTCACGGATTCCTGTGAGACCAGGTTCTCTAAAGGCTAATTCAAACTCCAAGAACAAGAACATAGAAATGTGTTCTCTCTCCCAGGGCTGCAGGAAGTGTGGTGTCCGACAATTACTGTATGATTGGTCATAAATTTGAATTTGAATGAGACGTGTGCTGGAGTGGGAGGACCCTATGAGGACTTCCCAGGAGTTCTGCTCTTGAGTTTCTCTGCTCTTGCGGAGTATGTATTAGCCTTAATACACCAGCATAGTTCCCTGTAAAAGTAACTATTGAATGCCCACTGTGATTTATTGCCTTTCCATCAGTAATTTCCCCGTTGCTCGGAGCGGCAAGTTGCATATAGTTGTACTTCAGCGACAGACAATTAAAATTCAGCATTTCTGGCCTCAAAACATGCATAATTTTAAACCAGATAGAGTGGGAAACACATTTCTATGCAGGAAAAGGGTAAACGTGACTCTTATTGAACTCCAACCTCCAACCTGACAGCTGTGTCAGTTTTCTGCTTATCTCAGTGAGATAAGGCTATTTTCCAATCCAATACAATCCACTTTATTAATATAGCACAATTTTAGCAAACACAAGGTTTCCAAAGTGCTGCACAACAATAAATAGATAACTCAATACGAAGAGATGATGTAAACAATAGAACAGTAAATTACAATAAGATTAAATAGATTAAAATGGAATAAAATGTACTGCTCACACAAAATAAAATATGCATTCAATTATGCATATTTTGCATATTTTGGATTAAATACTGATTGGAATAAATTTGAGAAATATTAAAACAGAATACAGATTTATCTGCTCAAATAATAATCACACCAGTTCTTTTCAGCAATTTACTCAAAAATGTCATTTTTGGACTTCATTTTTTGGAATTTCAATGAACAATGCAACAACAACAATCAACAAACAAAAAACAACATTACACAGTTAAAGCATAGTGGTGACTTTGCTGTCAGAGAGGATGCCAAAGAGGTCTATGTAGTGTTTATTAGACTGTTTGGTCTGTGTTGTCGGGGCGTATCTGTTTGATCGTTAGTTACTATTATTAGTAGGTGCTTGCAGGGGTGGCTGCTAAAAGTGGGCAGACCCTCTATCTTCTATGTAGTCAGGTTGTCTGTAAATCTGTCCATCAGCACATCCATCCATCCATCCGTCCTTCCCAGTCTTCCCAGTCCAATGTCTCAGGAAGGCCTGAAGGTCGGCATACTGCATGTTGAAGTGTTCACCTTAAATTCCTCCAGATGCTGCGACATCAGCTGTGTGAACGGATATTTACTGATGGTGCAACAAGATCTCCATCCTAAACGCTACAATAGACCATTTGTCAACACCACCCATAGACTCCTATGAGCATTCGTCAACACAAACAAATGTAAATAGGATGAAGCATTTTGGTGGTCAAATGTTAAAGCCAACCAAGATTGTGGGTCTGATGTATATAATTTTATCTTTTTGTTTAAATTGTCTCTTTGAGTCCAACAATGTTATAAGATATATAGATTGGTTTTATGTTAAATCGTTCAAGTGCTCTCTTTGGGTTTGAAAGTTAATTTTATTACTTCTGTCTAAGAGTTTGTGGTTTGGTTTGTTTGTTTGCTTGTTGTAACTCTAGAATTTCTAGTAATTTCCTCTGTGTTTTGCAGGGGTTTGCTTATTATTTTCTTTGGTGGTTTGGGGTGATTTCTAGCAAATGCAATATGTTTGGACTAGTCTAGCTCTAATATTGGACTGTGATGGGATTCTTGTGCAGACTACAGTTTTATTCAGGTGTTCAAGCAATATTTTAAAGTTTGTTCAGCAGTTGCAGCTGCAAATAAACATCACTCAGATTGTCTTTCCACAGTAGATCAACAGAATATATTCCCCAGGCCCTAACCTGACCTTAAACATCACATCTCACTTGCTAACCTCTATAATAAATGTAACCTAAACCTAATTCTGAGCTTTATCTTAAAACCTAACCTCCAAAAGTCCCATCAACGATTGAGGATACGCCTTAATGTCCCCACAGTGCAGGAATGGGTTTATAAGTGAAATTATTGATTATATGATAATCAAGTCCTGGTTTTGTGTTTGTGGTCAGAGATGCAAAAGTATGTTGTGTTCTCTGAAGACGTGCAGGACTTACATAGCTGCTGCTGGCCATGCAAATGACTGAATAAATCTCTACTGTGTGTTTAATGCTGCTGTTTGTGTCTGTGGTTTATTATGTGAGTTGTCCTGGTGTTAAGGTGTAGTCCCACACAGTGAGCTCATATTAAATGCTGATTGCTTTTCATATGTTAAAGTGTCATTTATCATTGTGCACATTGGGGCCGGGTGGACTTTAGTTTACCACAAGGTGCAATGTGTTGCCCTGGAAAAAAAACTATTAATATGCGATGGAGTAATTTTAATACAAGAGCTTTACATGAATTCACTTTAATGTCATGTTGGGAGGTTCAGTTGTATAACTTGTAACACCTTGACCTTTGTTTGTAGCCCGAGCAACATTGGTGGTTAAGTCAAGTGGGGATGGGTTTCAATATTGTTACATAAACCAACCATATCAGGATAAGGCAGGAAAATCAAGTAAGATCTCCAAGTAGATGACATATTCATTAGTTAAACCCTTTACAATTTGCCAAATAATATGCTGTTTGTCGTATAAAAACAGGCATTATCGTCAAGAGTTTGAACTTTCCCATGGTCCTTGAATGGATCATTGGTTGCAAAAGTTTCCATTATAAAAAGTGACCAAACTTGTGTTGAATGTTGATATTTGTGTCAGAATCTCTTTATTCTACATGTGTCATTTAAATTAAAGCGTTTGCACTAACCAGATCCTGTTAAAAAACATTAAATTCTGCTCCTCAGAGACACTGTGAAGACATGATTAACTCTGCTGAGGTCATGTAACAAATATTCACTGAAAACTGAATTGTAAAACTGATTGTACTGATTCCATAGAGCTGCAAGACTTACAGATTTATATAGATTTTATATGTTGACGTGAAATACAAGGACACAGAGAGGAGAATGTAAAAAGAGCAACAAGAACAACAAAAAGGCCCTGAAACAGCTTGTTTGGGTTAAGAAGGTTAGGATAGCTTATATATATTTTTTTAATATAAATTTTGGGCTGCCAGTGTGCGATATAACTGTGACTAACTTCGCACACAAGCCCTAAAGGTCACTAATGTCAGGATGCAAATATCAGCATTACATGTTGAGTTTTAACAAAACTAAACCACAACAATAAGCTGCCATTTAGGAATCAATGCTTTATTTCAGTGTTGAGTGTGTGTGACTTTTAAAGAGACAGTCCATAACAGTGACCAGACATGACAGATAGTAAATACACTGAGAGAGAGAGAGAGAGAGAGCAGGCAGGTGAAACTGTAAGAAATCAGCACTGTAAGAGCTGTCAAAACACTTCTTATCCATTTGAGGGACAAAATAAATCGAATGCTTTGAAGCAACGGTGATACACAACCAAACCATATGTAAATATTTGTCATGACGAACATTTTTTGTGTTCTGATTAAGGAATTTGGGAAAATTTCCCTCAAATGGATGCATAGTCTACAAATGAGCTGTTTGTTTAGGATGGTTATTTATGACCTTTTACTTGTGTTTGCAACAAATTTAAAATCAAGCTTAGTGAGAAGGCAACTCCATCATATCAACTTTGAACAACATTCATATGTATTAATGACATTAAGGCTCCAGCAAACAAGGCCCAGATACTTTACCAAACAAAACCTGATTCTGTTGAAACAATCAATAGCGCCAACAAATCCAAAAGTTTTCTCCCAGCTCCCCAACGTTGGCGAATCAGCAACTCTATTGGGCGCTTAAACAAATTCAGAGGATGTTTTAACAGACGATCGGCACAAATACGGAAACGACAGGAAATCTTTTTGGGACTCGTTCATTTAAATCGATTAATTGTTGAACGTGTCTTTGTCGCTCTGACGGCGAGCTTTGTTAGCATTCATCATCAGGAAACCAACGGCTATAAATAGACAAAAACAGTGTTGCACCCTTTGTTACAAAATGTCCGGTATTAGTGTTTTAGAATAAACCCCACATTGTTTATTCTAAAACATTAATACTGGACATTCCAGCTTAGCTTTGTGCTACATATGTCCATTGGTTTCAATCAGAAATACAGTGTGAAAAGCTGTTTTTGCTAACTGGCTAGCTTGATTATTTCCCCCCACAGCATGACAACTTTCATTTCACAAAAATAAACCATAGAATAAAACTCGAAACGCTGATTCGTCCACTCACAACAGTCAGTATAAAATGTATCAAATACCAACAATCATATTTTGATTGGAACAAAACAGAGAAAATGCACAAAAAGAAGAAATATAATGGGCACTTAAGAATTTCAATGCACACGGTGGAACACAATCAAATGGCAAGATATAAAGATTACAATGACAAAATATATAAATAAATAGATAAATAAATTAAGTAATAACTTAACATAGCGTTTACCGTTTCAGGTGTGAACTTCTTCTACCACGAGCACCTGTTAGCTTAATGATGAAGGTAAAACTGTCTAACTGAAGGCGGAATTTAGTCATTTAAATGCCTGTTTAATAATCAATGTAAATGCTTTTTATTACTCTTATTACTATCACGTATGGAGGACTTTTTCCAAAAGTAATATTTTAAATGCTTAGCATAATGTCACTTTTTTTCTCATATCCTTTACTGCACTTAACATCACTGTAGATCTCCTTAGGTGTTGTTTTGTCCAAATGGGAGCTTAAAGTTTAAGAATGTGTACTTTTGATGTCGATAATCACAAAATACAGAGGCATGCTGCTAGAACACTGAGGCGTTGTTTCATGAGTGATGGCGGAACACGTGGAATTGTACAAGCCGGCGACGGTACTTCAGGGAAACCTCGAATCATTCTAGAATCCTTGGCAATGTTGAAGAACTCTTGAAGCATTCTAGAATCCTCAAAGCATTCTAGAATCCTTGACATTGCTGAAGAAACCTCGAATCATTCTCCAGAATTCTCAAAGCATTCTAGAATCCTCGAATCATTCTCGAATCCTCAAAGCATTCTCGAATCCTGCTCAATGTTAAAGAACTCTCAAAGCATTCTAGAATCCTCAGCAATGTTGAAGAACTCTTTCAAGGATTCTAGAATGCTTGACATTGCTGAAGAATCCTCGAATCATTCTAGAATCCTTGGCAACGTTGAAGAAACTCTCGAAGCATTCTAGAATCCTCAGCAATGTTGAAGAACTCTTGGAGCATTCTAGAATCCTCGAAGCACTCTAGAATCCTCGGCAACGTTGAAGAACTCTCGAATCATTCTAGAATCCTTGGCAATGTTAAAGAACTCTTGAGGCATTCTAGAATCCTTGGCAATGTTGAAGAATCCTTGAATCATGCTACAATCCTCAAAGCATTCTAGAGTCCTTGAATCATTCCAGAATCCTCGGCAATGTTGAAGAACTCTCGAAGTATTCTAGAATCCTCGTCAATGTTGGAGAATCCTCAAAGCATTCTAGAATTCTTGACAATATTGAACTCTAGAAGCATTCTAGAATCCTCAGCAATGTTGAAGAACTCTCGAAGCATTCTACAATCCTTGGCAATGTTGAAGAATGAATCGAAGCATTCTAGAATGTCCTCGAGCAGAAGTGTGTAAAGCTGTTATTGATTCCAGATGTGTTGATTAATTCTGAGCAATTCACATGATGTTATTAGAGGTATTCTCACAAATATATAGGATAGATTTATAGACTTTTTCCCCCCATTTCCTTGCAGCAGACTTCTCAGGAAAAATATATTAACACTCAGAACCAAGCATAGATAGGACGATGCTGCTCGTCAAAGCTACCATGTCAATCAACCAATTGAAACAATCATCCAAACAATCATAATCATAGTCAAGCAGTCATTTCTAATGATGAATCTATTGCCTAAGACTTTTAAAGAATACTAGCATATGGCAAGAAACAAAATAAACATTCCATATTCAGACAATCCTAATGTACAAACAATGGACAACAGGCTAAAAGTGGCCAATGTCTTCATCTTTTTTCATGACTTTCATTCAACAATGGAGTCACTGTAAATTTGGCTGGGCATGGACGCCCCTTTGAAGCAGTCCCTTGCTGCATATTTACAGATTTACACATCCACTCACCCAGTCCAACCAGTCCTCTACTGTTGGACCAGTTTAAAGTTAAGTGCTTTGCTCAATGACGCCCTGACAAGCTCTAAGAGTTGGTAGCTTATGTTAGCTTCCACATATTAGAGTTGATGTTGGTGCACAAATTTAGTCTATGGTACAAAAGACATAGGATAAATCTGTGGTAATGACCTGGACATGATGTCAAACCAAGACGTAGACCTCTTTTAGCTCACTGGCCATTATTCTGTCTGTTACATACAACATGAGAAGGCAGAACATTAGAAAGTGTTTCATCGTCCAGTCCATTCTCTCCAAAGCACCATGCTTTATTTTATAACCTCCGCCAAGCTCATTGTCCCGTTTTCAGTGTGTTCTGTTTGCAGGATTATGGGAGAAAAAAACTGGGGCAATTTTAATGAACCTTGGTGGAGGTTGGAGGTGGAGTCAGAATCACGGGGCAGTACTGATTTCTTTTTCACTTAAGTTAACCTTGTGAGATTGGGCATGGCCTTGGCGGAGGTCTGCGCTCTTCAGGTGCCTTCTTCTTCACTCATGCTTTTAATAATTCCTTGATCCTTTTGTCCATCTTCAGTCCATTATCGGTTTAGGAAGCAGTGGTCTCCAAAGACGTTTTATTTGTACTTCATGTATTTTTTAAAGCCTTTTTTTCCCACTGTTTCTCTATTAATGCCAAACCGGGAGAAAGAGGGAGTTCCAGAGGTTGACATCATGAATCAGTCGTTGCATAACTGTTTTTACTCCAGTCTTTCATCACTCCTGGGTCCCATCCTGCAATATTTCTCAAGTTTGCATAAGGGCAGCAAACTCCCTAAACCACCAACAGTTCACTCCCCTTCATCTGCTACTTTCCTCTTCCCTGTTTGATGGGGAGACTTTCAGAGGAGGTAGTTCAAAGACCAATCATGCACCACCAAACTCTGTCATCCACTGTTTCATGTACTACAACAGTACTTTATCCAAATCTTCAAAGATGTCAAAACAAGATCATAGTTTCATCGTGTTCTAATGATGTAATGATGGCTAATCTTTGTTCCTCCTCTTTTCTATCCATCCCTTCTTCCATTGTAACTGGCTGCAGTCAAGGCTCATGCAAATATTCCCAGAATTTGACATCGTGCACCACGCCGTTCCTCTCCAACAACAACTGCCTCCCGCCGTCTGTCTTTCCTTCCTCCATCATTGTAGGTAGCGGTAGACTTTGAAGCAGTGGTTGCCAGAGTCAGCCACCACCACATGTCCGTCTGAGGTCAGAGACAGGCCCTGGGGTCCGTACAAAGGGTCCGCTGATGTGTTGATGTAGGAGAGGAAGGAGCCGCTCCCGTCAAACACCTGGAAATGTTTTAACAGTGAGATAAAACATGGTTTGATTATTGCACTTAACACTCCAAAGACGAGCACTGAACAGGATCACTGTACCTGAATTCTGCTGTTGCCCCAGTCAGCTACGATGATGTTCCCGTTAATGTCCACAGCAACACCAGTGGGAGCATTGAACTGGCCATTTCCCTCGCCATTAGAGCCGAATTTCAACACCAGCTCTCCTTCGGGGGTGAAAACCTGACCGGGACAAAGAAAGAATATTTCAGGATCCATATTCGAGCGTCAACAACAAATTAAATATCTGCCTCTTAGCTGGGATGATACTAAGCTAAAGGTATTATTTCATTCTGAATGGGTCAAGGAAAAAATGTATTGTGAAAATGTTCTGTTACCTTGACAGAGTGGTTATGGAAGTCAGTCACGATGATCTCATTGTTCTTGTTCACTGCTGCAAAGTGTGGACCTTCAGGACAGAAACAACAAAAACAGATTGTGCTTTCAGTGCTGCTGTTCACACTTCAGCTGACACTTCAAGTTCTTTAACCTCTTCAAACCCACCTGTCTGCAGGTCCACATGCTAAACAAGAAAGTTCTCAGAAACTGGAAGATGTTACCTCTCATTTTGGCCTTATGGTTCTTCTGTTACTTTTTTGCTGGGTCTGACCCTAACCCCAGCCCTAGGGGCTCACAAGGTTCAGTACCAAAAACTTCAACTGCACACGTAGTTATAAATGCTATCAGCAGACATAAATCATGGAAGATCATACGTCAATCTATAGAACATTGAAGATTGGCATTGTGTGTCAGCTTTTTGTCAATGTCTAGGAACAAAAACTACCTGCAAATTGCTTATCACCATTGCCCCGACTGCCAAACTTGGTGATGAGCTTGCCGGTCAACTGGAAGATGAAGACAGTGCACGCCTTGTTGTCAACCACGATCACGTGACCGTTCTGGTCCACGGACACGCCCTTTGGCCCCATAAGTCTACCAGAGCCAAGTTTCGCCTGAGAGGAGAAAAACCATTCAACAAAACACATGACATGAAGTTCGAACCCCTTTGTGCTTAAGAAAGTTCTATTTCTATATCAATCAGACTTAACAGTAACCATTCATCTCTTCACAGCTCAAAGCCACATCGGTGCACTTACCTTAAACTTGCCTTCACTGGAGAATATGCTGACCCACTTGTTGTCGTAGTCTGCAATGATGATGTCCCCGGTGGGGTGCACCGCCACGCCTGTGGGGCGCTGCAGTTGACCCGGCGACCGCCCTCGCACCCCGAAACGGCTCTTGAATTCCCCCTCATTGGAAAAAATCTAGAGTGAGGAGACAGTTGTGAGGACCATCATAGACATAACTTATAAACCTACATTTACCCTTAAAACCAAGTCTGAACTGCCGGACAAAGCGTGCGTTACCTGGACACACTGATTGTTGCTGTCTGCAATCAGAATCCTGCCACTGGAGGAGGCAGCCACTCCCTGAAGGTTGGTGAACTCTCCTTTATTCCTCCCCTTTGTTCCTGAAGAGAGCAGGAAAATAGTTTATTGTTTCAATTTGAGGATATTTACTCCTTTAACCGTTGGCTTTCCAACAACAGCGTTGAGGGGTTTTTGTCAGCAGGTTTAGGTTAAAAAAAACTACTTGCCCAGTTTTCATGTAACTTGATGGAAGTGTGTAGCATGAGCCAAGAAAGATCCTCCCCTCTGAACCAACCACCAACCAACCCGCTGATTTGAAAAGTATGTTTTCCAACAGTCCTTGATTTGATCATTGGATATACACATTTCCATGACAAAAGTAAAAAAGTAACCAAAATAAAGCTTGTGATATTTCTGCCCAAATCACTTTATTCAAAATGTCTCTTTTAAAACATCACCCGTTCGGAAAAACTAGATCCTGTAAGAGGTTGCAAAAATGCAAATAGTTCAATATGTCGAGACCCAATTTTTACCTCAATGTTTGTGAAGATTCTGGGCATTTGGAAAAGAGAAAAATAAAAAATTTAAATTAAATGAAAGAGATTGTTTGTAATTTGGTATTTACACAAAATAAAAGAGAGTAAACAAACCCACAGAGTGTTTGATGACAAGACCAAGGAGTGGCCTTTATTTACTGCTTTTTGGTCATTTTATAGATATAAAATACATTTTCAGGTTGTGTTATCAGTTTACATTCTGAACTATGTGTCAAGGAGGTTTCACCTAGAGCTGCAGTTTATCATTGTAGTTGTTTATGTTTTGATCAGTCTGCTGTAACTAGCAGCACCAGCTCCCCGGTTTATCTGTGCAGATGAACGTCTCACCGATCCTGAAGATGAGGTCGTCCTCGATGGGGTTCTGGGTTTTGCGCCGTGGGGTGCCCAGGGCGCTGCTGGCCCTCTTGGAGCCCTTTTTCTTCTGGCCGGGGGACTTCCCTCGTCTCTTTGCCCCCTCAGAGGAGCCGGTGGACGGGGTGGCGTAGGCGGCAGAGTTGGTTGCTGTGGTGGTGGAGGGGGACACCTGCAGGGAAAACACCATGCTTTCAAGTATGAACTTTAGGTGTTTAGTTGGTGTTAAAGTGAACTTGAAAACTAATGTTTAAAAAGGAGGAAGAATTTAGATTCTCTTTTACATGTTGCATTGTTTTTCATTTTGTCTGCAATGTTTTTTCATTTTCAGCATGTTTCTGTCCTTTTTTTTCCAAAAGGCATCATTCCGAAAGCTGCAGCAGGTACTGAAAATGTATTTGGCCACTTTTGTTGAGACTGACAGGATTTAGGCCAGTTGATCTTCAAGTGTTAGTCGAGTAACATTTCAAACTTCACAGACAGCTGCACCCACCTCTACTTCTGCCTCTGAGACCCTATTGACGGTCAGTTTGAAGGGGCTTCCTTTGATATGCTGGTCATACAGACGGAGCGCCAACGAGAAGTCGCCCTCCTTCGGCACGATGTACACAAACTCATAAGTCCCGTTCTTGTGGTCCACTATTTCACCGTCCACTATGCTGCCATCTGGGGTGAACACCTGCGTTAAGACATGTAGAGTTTTGTTATTTTTTGTTGATGTATCTGCAGACTTTTATTTGCGTGTGGGCTTACACGAACCTCAGCTGACAGGATTGCATTTCCACTTTTACAGGCTCCCCCTGACTTGTCTCTTGTCACTATTGTAACCGAGGCAGGATGTCCCACAATGCATTGCTCCAGGCCGGCACCCATGGCTTCACTCTGGCTCGCCACCGCGCTGAGGAAGAACAGGACAGTAAAGTTGTGTTAAATGGAGAAATGAGTCTCCAGCAGGGGCCCTGAGTGTTGTTTGGTAAATGGACCTGCACTTATATTGCGCTTTTCTAGTCTTTGCGACCACTCAAAGCTCTTTACACCAAAGACTGCACTTATTCACACTTACATTCATACTGGTGGCAGAGGCTACCCTAAACGGTGCCACCTGCCACCATTGGGAGTTCATTAATACACTGATGAATGCAGCTTCGGGAGCAATTTGAGGTTCAGTTTCTTGCCCAAGGATACTTCAACATGTAAGCTGCCATGGTTAGGGATTGAACCATCAACCATCCAACCAGTGGGTGACTGCTCTACCAACTGAGCCACAGCCCCCCCGGTTTGTCTCACCTGGTGGTGACGATGGTCCCCAGGTTGTGAATGGACTTCCTGAGCCCGTCCGTCTCCATCAGCAGATCCAGCTGGTCGTTCTCCTCCGGCTGACACGGCACGCCGAGGCAGGTGAGCTCCCCCAGCCTCTCCTGCAGCTCCTGCTCCACCTGCAGGCTCGCCACGCACGCCTCCCCAGCCAGAGCCTCCTCTGTCTGGGTACAGGAGGCCATGATGTCCCCCTCCCCCCGGACAAGGTTGTCCACCTGCGCCTGGAGGACCTGGAGAAAGATAAAAGATTAGGCGCTTTATCGACTGGAATTAATCTCTGACCAAAGTTTGGTGCAAAAGCACGTGTGCACCTTCTGCTTGAGTCCGTATGTGACCTCCAGCTCCATCAGCAGGACGCTCTTCCGGACGTCCAGCTGCTTGTGCAGATCCTCGAAGCTCGACTGGATGTCCTCTTCGATGGAAGCTCTCTGATTAGTCAGCTGTTGGAGGATCTCCTTAACGAAGGACAGGGCGTCTGAGATCTGAGGGAGTCTGGAGAGATAAATACAGAGAAATGATTGTGTCCTTGTTGTTCCATGGCCTGCATCTCCCTGCATGTCCACCAGGTGTCAGCCTCTCCCCTTCACTCTGTTAACTGGGCCTCATTACCTATTCGTGCATGTTTATTCCCTGAGTGTTTAGAATTGGTGGGATGTTACTAACTACTTTTACTTTACAATTTTAAGACATTTGTACTTAACTTGAGTATTTCCATTTTTGGCTACTTTATGCTTCTACTCCACCACAGTTAACAGGTTAATACAGCACCTTTTTTTTTTATCTCTACATTTACTCCACAGCTATAGTTACTTATATTGAGCATATTGAGATTTTACATAGGACACATGTGTGATGAGCTGTGGTGAAATGTATCTAAGTACATTTACTCAAGTAATATACTGAGGTTATACATTTTATTTAACTGTATACTTCTACTCCACTACATTTTGATGTAAATATTGTACTTTTTACTCTTCTTCAGCTTTAATTACTTTTCAGGTTGAGATTTAACATGAAAACATAAGATATATATGTATTTTTTTATTAAACCTCATAACAGTATATTAAGTAGTTAAAATTCTGTCTGTTTTTACTAAATGAAAACTTTGCTTATATAAATGCATCAATAATAATAATAATCTAATACCAAATTTAGAATATAAAACAATCTGAGTGGGTCCATTCTGCATCATGAGTACTTTTACTTTTGACATTTTAAGTACTTGTTGATGCTTTTGAACTTTTACTTCAGTAAGTTTTGACTGCAGGACTTTTACTGTAGTGGAGTCATTTCACAGTGTGGGATTAGCACTTTTACTTAACCACTGGTGATGAGTATTTAAAATCTAGTGTTACAGATCAAACTACCCAACAACATATTTGCTTTGCTTTCACCAGTTAAAACATTAAACCATTATAATGAGTACTTTCAATTTGTTTTAGCCTCACAGTGGGCAGATATCAAACTTTATCTTGTATTCAAGGCAAGAATATTGTATTTAGATGGTGTTATTATCTAAATAACAGAAGTTGATGGAAGTTAAATTATGACGAGTCCATTAAAAGCACATTGACGACGTGCTCCACCTGCTCTGGACGGCCCCCAGCCTCTCCTGCAGGCTGCTGCGGTGCTGCTCCAGGGCCTGGATCAGGGGCTGCTTCGGGTGCTCCTCGTGCTCCGGCACACAGTCCTCACACAGCACACACTCACAGGCTGAACAGAACAGCTCTGCCACCTGCAGATGGAAAGGTTAGTAAGACAAAGCGAGGAGGATGGAGGATACAGTTGGAGGGAGATTTGGATAAAGTGCAGTACAACCACAGTTAAGTTCACTTAACTGTGTACTGAGACAGGGAGCAGTGTTTGTCAGAGCTTTTCACTTTCTCTCTCTGACTTTGCTTCCTTGTTTGTCTTGTGAAGCTAGACAAATTTCGAATAAAATCACTAGATTAAATACTTTGAGTACTTTGCCATGTGTTGTATGTATGTATTGTGTATTTATCCGTCACAATAGCCCAACAACCATGCAAGATAAAGTCAAGAAACCTTTCGCATGTCAAAGTGAAGGCTGAGATATAAGATGGATGAGGTCCGAGCATTGACGCCCGAATATAAGTGGTCGGTACTGTATGTCATGGGTTGCAAGAGAATATTTTATCCCCAGTGGGAAAATGGAAAGAAACCAGTATGCAAGTATATGCATCTCATATGTAACAAAATAAAGCAAAACTAAGGCTAATTGAGGTCGTTTTTGGAGTCCCGTCTGGTTCAGTTGGGTACTTGAACGCCCTGATTCAGGCATACGCTACCTCACCACTGCTGAGCTCTTCCAATGAACAGCTGCCAAGGCAAACTCTTTGTTTTTGTTGTTCCCCGTTGGTGGAACCACTACCAGTTCCTACCAGAGCGGGGACGTCCCTCTCTACCTTTAAAAACTCCTGAAGACCTTCAGAGAGGACCATCTCTTCTAGCACCACAAGACAACTTTACTCCTTAAAGAGCCTCACTAGTATGGCTGGGCGATATATCGATATAAAAAATATATTGATATATTTTTAAATGTGATATGGAATTAGACCATATCTCATATATATCGATGGAGTTCTTTTTTTCCCTTTTGTTATATATAAATGCTGCCCTCACTTGGGTTTGTCATATTTAGTTATTTTGTAATGTTCGTTATTCTCTTTTCTCATATAAATATATTTAGTTCAGAAAAACATTGGCCTGATTTATTTCATTGGCTATTTCTATTTAAGTTTTTTTTTTTTTTAAATGTGCACTTTATGGAGCTTTGATTTTTTTTTAAAAGGTACTCCTGTTGTTCTCCAGTATTTATGTTCGCTTAAATAAATAATTTGAATAAAATTACTTGTGACATGTCATATTTGACTTTGACTGAACATTTGCTCTCACTTTGTGATAAAAATATCAGGATATATATCTTATATCAATATTCAGCCTAAATATATCAGGATATGACTTTTGGTCCATATCGCCCAGCCCTACTCACTAGCACTTATTGTTGCACTAACAGCTCTTTTTGCACTATTCCCTGATTGTTTCCCTTTTTCTGTAAGTCACTTTGGATAAAAGCATCTGCTAAATGACTAAATGTAAATGAAAGGACTTGTGCAGGAATGGGCTGGGTTTTGGTCTCAGTTTTAGCCCTGTGCAAACCCAAAATTATGTAAAAAGTTCAGGAACAAACAATCGATTCTTTTTGTTGTGATTTGCCTGAAAGAGAATCTTGGGTACAAAGCAGTGAGTGAGTTGTTTCAAGCTGATATAACATTGTCATGAGTCCCAGAATCTACACCTATCTTTATCTTTATCTACTCATATCGGTAGAGATATAGTACGAAGCAAGGTTATAATAGTTTTGGATTTTTCATTAGTTTTAGTTTTAATTTTGTTGTGAATTTTTGTTTTGAAATTCAGTTAGTTTTAGTTAGTTTTTAGAGTGAGTTTTCTAGTTTTAGTTTAGTTTTTAGTTTTTGAAAATGCTTAGTTTTAGATTAGTTTTTATTAGTTTTAATGTTAGTTTTAGTTTTTTTTGTAATGGGGTATTTGTAGGGTGCGTGATTCAAAGAGTTCATAATAAATGTTTCCTTTATTTCCTTTGGTTTATCATCTCAGCCCCAATAAGGTTATTATCTCTTACAGTTCTGGGTGTTTTGAATTTTGGTTCTAGTGTAGACATCCCAGTCTCAGTAAACATATTTACCATGTGTTGCATGTTCAAATAAAAACACTGAATTGTGAATGACAAAAGTTGACAAAAACGAAAACGAAGGACATTTTCACTATAATTTTAGTTAGTTTTAGTTAGTTTTGTAACCACAAAATACAGTTTTAGTTAGTTAAATGTTTTTTCGTTAAGTTAGTTTTCGTTAACTATAATAACCTTGGTACGAAGCGTCTTATATGTTGCATTCCTACCTTCCCTGCATGCTGCGGGCAGGCGTTTTTTCCAGGCGGAGCCTCCAGGACGGTGCACTCCTCACTGCTGCTATCTGGGGAGTGTTGGTGGGCCTCCATCTGCGAGCAGCAGCCTGGTGGAGCTGAACCTCCGAACACACCCCTTCTTCCACACTGCAGCCAGGGGGAAGGGGCTGGATGTTCGAGGGTTTTTCCTCCTGTCTGGTCGTGTTGTTTGCGTTTGGGAACTCAATTTATTCCATTGTGCCTTTGAGAGGACGGGGCAAAACAATCAAATTAACTCCTTGTGATAACTCTTGGGTTTGTCTGATCTTACGAGAGGCATGACTCTTGAATTAGCTCAGATAAGAAGAGGGGGTTGTCCATGTACCCCACTTCCTGCACGATATTTCCACACAAAAAAACAAGAAACGAGTGCTGGGATCAGTTTTGTTTTTCAGTACTTTTAGTGTACAATCACCACTTCTGTCAGAGTTGATCTCTCCGCTGATTATTCCATTACATTTCTGTTGGGTAAAAAGGGGTCCAGACATCCAAAACTCATCCTGCGGCAGTGTGTTGTCTCCTCCCAGAGCAATAAACACAGAAGAAGAAGAGTTATAGGGTGACAGCACCGGTCCAACCCTCTTTAGGTCTCATTTAAGGGAAAAGCATCAGACCTTGGTGTTGATTTAATTCAGAGGGTTCAAACAGAGGGCAGCCTGCAGAGAAAAGAGGGGATGAGGATTAGGTGGAAAAGCAGATAAACATGGATAAAAACTTAATTAACTCTTGGCAAGTACTTTACTGCCACGTCTTAGTTGATCATATTTATGATTTAAGTGAGTATTTACTGTCTG